>NW_025747302.1:0-61759 GCF_021184085.1 Oncorhynchus gorbuscha
TAAATAAGTAACTAAGTGTAATATACAATGGTGTGTGTAATCAGTAATCAGTAGTGTAAGTGAGTGTTTTGCATGCATGAATGTGATAATGCAGGGTGATGAAAGGTGCCAAAGCAAACAAACAAACAGCCACCAAGAACCACAACACAATCTACAACGGGTGTCTGCATGGAGAGAGTCTCCTCCATGAATGTGGAAGAGGTCTATTTATCCTGGGAGACACCTGGCCCAGGTGTTTCCATGTAGCTGACGACCCTCTCAACTCCGCCCACCGGCATCCTAATAAGGAAACAAGAACAACGACAGAATACGGCAGACAGAGTGGGAGGGTCGTCACATTCCCCCCCATAAAACCGGGGACCAACAAGGACCCCGGAACAACATACCAGCCTCCCGCGTCCCAAATTGACACAGGCCTCTGCGTCCCAAATTGACACAGGCCTCTGCGTCCCAAATTGACACAGGCCTCTGCGTCCCAAATTGACACAGGCCTCTGCGTCCCAAATTGACACAGGCCTCTCGTCCCAAATTGACACAGGCCTCTGCGTCCCAAATTGACACAGGCCTCTGCGTCCCAAATTGACACAGCCTCTGTGCCCCAAATTGATGAGGGTTTACGTGTTCACACTTACAATTTGCCCCAGCCAACCTCCTCCCCAGACCTCAGCAACCTTCGCACAGGAAGCAACATTTAAGAGGAAAGAAACAAGACCAGGAGGGAGCAGACAGGACAGAGAGAACATGACAATACGAAACAATGGTCAGTCACGTAAACATTAGGAACAGGGCGCACGAGAGAGCGCATCAGCAATCACGTTTTCAGTCCCCCGGATGTGCCTCACATCGAGATGGAATGATTGTAAAAATAAACACCATCGCATTATCCTCTGGTTTGGACACATCATGGACCTCAAAAAGTGAGGGGTTATGGTCGGTGTAGACCACAATAGGTACTACCCTGCAATATACAATCGTCAGGACCAGGAACATCTTCCTCCTCATGCACAGGTCTAGCACGACAAGAACCCAAGGAAACAACGGTATCAGCCAAAAGAACAGGTTTACCGTCCTCTGTAGAATCCCACTGTTCAGTCTCAGAGGAACGTGCATAATAGGGTTTTAACAGATTTACATGGCACAGCTGGTGTGCTTTCCTCCGTTCTGGAGTGGCAACTAGATAATTTTGCTCAGTGTACTGGCGCACCACTGTATATGGACCTTGAAATTTGGCTTGAAAAGGAGAACCAACAATTGGCAGCAGAGCAAGAACCTGGTCACCTGGACTAAAGTGACGAGGCTCAGTTCGGCGATCAAATATGCCCTTCATCCTCTCCTGTGAAGATGATAACTTCTCTTTAGCCATTTCACCAGCGGCATACAGCCGTCGCCGGAAATCACACACATACGAACACAGGGACTGAGGAGGCTCGGGAGACTTCCAGTCATCCTGGAGAACAGATAAAAGTCCACGCACCCTATGTCCAAACACAAGGTCATTTGGACTGAAACCTGTGCTCTCCTGTGAAACTTCCCTAGCGGCTAACAGTAACCAAGGCAACCCCTCCTCCCAATCCTTATCCATCTCAGTACAATAAGCTCTCAACAAAGACTTAAGTGTTTGATGGAAACGTTCCAGTGCTCCTTGACTTTGCGCGTGATAGGCGCTAGACACATTGTGTTTAATATGGAGCTGTTGAAGAACCTGACCAAACAGATTAGAGGTAAAATTAGATCCTTGATCACTCTGAATGACCTTAGGGATTCCAAACAATGAGAGAAACTGAGTCAAAGCTTTTAACACCGATTTAGTCGTGATAGATCGGAGAGGATAGGCAGCAGGAAACCTAGTGGTCTGACACATCACAGTGAACAGGTAACTGCTACCCTTTTTAGAACGAGGCAGAGGACCCACACAGTCAATAATCAGATACTCAAAAGGTTGGCTGAGTACAGGAATAGGAAACAATGGTACTGGTTTAATAGCTTGATTAGGCTTACCAGTTAATTGACAGGTGTGACAAGTTTTGATAAAATCAGAAACATCCCTCTTTAATCTAGGCCAAAAGAAATGTCTTAATATGCGATTGTAGGTTTTCCTCACCCCCATATGTCCAGCAACGTCGCTGTGAGAAGTTTCCAACACCAACTCACGAAGCTTAACTGGTACAACAACTTGACTAATTGCCTCCCCCAGAAAACACTATCATGAGACACCCACTTTCTCATCAGGACATCCTCTTGGAGGAAATAGCCATGGGCGACATCTCCCAACTGTTCTATAGGCACAATTTGATCACGCAACTCTTCCAACGTGGGGTCATCCCGTTGAGCATTGATTAGACCTGAGCGGGTTACAGATAACGGGATAACAGGGAAGACAGTGACATACTTTGTATTATTATCATTAGTCGGCGCAGTGACTAGTTCGCCACGGCTCATAGAACGTGTCACTGCACACGCAGAGAACACCTCTGGGAAACTCTGTACACTCTCATCAGGAATCCCAACAAATGACGGCTTAGTGGAAACCACTAGAGATGGAAACACGACTGGCCATACACGCTCACCTGCCAAGTTATTCCCAAGGATAACGTCGATACCCTCAATAGGCAACGAAGGACGCACCCCCACAACAACTTCACCCTTCACCAGCCCACAATCCAACATCAGTTTATGCAATGGAACTGACAGAGTGTTCAAACCTATTCCCCTAATTAGAACACTATTCCCTGAATCAGTCTCAGCAGAAAAGGGTAACACAGACTCCAACACAAATGATTCAGAGGCACCTGTGTCTCTCAGGATCTTCACTGGCACTAAGTCTTTACTTCCTAACATAGACACAAAACCTTCTGTAATGAAAGGTAAATAGTCTGGATCAATATGGACTTTCACATTCTCCTGGGCCTGAGGAAATGAGTCAAGAATGAACTGATGTGGAACAGGTGCAGCTAACGCAGCAGGCTTAGATTTAGCGTAAGCACCCTTTGACCTGAGAAGTGGACATTCGTTTTTCCAATGACCTGAACCTTGACAGTAGTGACACTCCTGCCCAAAGTCAGCCTTACCATGGGAGTCAGGTTCAACCCTAGTTGAATAGAACTCTGCCCGAGAACCAAAGTATCTCGGTGAGCGAAGCCCAAATCTATCCGAATGCCCCCACTCTTTCCGAATACGGGGTTTTGCAAAGACACTTTTGTGAGTCAACACATACTCGTCCGCCAAAACCGCAGCTTCAGCAACATTCTTTACTTTCTGTTCATTAATATAAGTGGCAATACGATCAGGAATTGTGTCCTTAAATTGCTCTAACATAATCAGATCACACAGCCCTTGGAAAGTCACAACTGCAGAGGCGGAACACCAGCGATTAAACTGTAAAGATAACTGTCGCGCAAACTCAACATGAGTCTGGTTATCGTCCCTTTTTAAAGTTCTAAATCGTTGGCGGTAAGCCTCAGGGACCAATTCATAAATCTGTAACACAGCTGTTTTAACTTTATCATAACTGGCACTGTCGTGTACACTAAGAGCTGAATATGCTTCCTGCGCTTTACCAGTCAGCACACACTGCAACATTAAAGTGCGGTCAGAATCAGGCCAACTCCTAGCGTCAGCAACCCGCTCAAACAACGAAAAGAATGTCTCGGGGTCCCTTTCATTAAACCGAGGCAATAACCGCAAGTTCCCAACAATATCAAATGTCTCTGGGGCATGACCAAAAGCGGAACTACCCCTAGGTAAATCTGGGTCACCTTCCCAAAACAAACTCTCCCCTGAGATCTTTCCTTCCCTAACCAACTCTATACGTTCTTGTTGCAACTTGATTTTAGCACGCTCCATATCTTGTTTAAATGCCAATTCCTTTTCATATTTCACACGATCATGCTCTAGCTTCTCACGATCATGCTCTAGCTTCTCACGATCATGCTCTAGCTGTAACAAAAGCAGTTCTTTCTGCTGTTCAAAAAGAAGGCTACTAGGATTAACCGATGGAATGGCCATTGTAACGTTATGGGGAGACAACAAATCCTCAGCAGAGGCTGGCCCGGTGGTAACTTCAAGAATACCACTCTCCATCAGATTGGCTTTCAATATCAACCTGATAGAATTCTTTAGACGTTTATCACTAATCTCAACCTTGTAGTGTTCCGCGACCTTCAACAGCTGTTCTTTAGTACCTAAATCTAACAATTCCTCTGATGGAGAGCGAATGAACTTATCTACATAAGACGCCATAATCACACAAATTTTTTTTTTTTATCGCTTTTCCCTTCTGCTGAGCACACCAGAACACAACCCGAGAATTGACAATCACCCTGAGCACCACAGAAGAGAGATGAGATATGGAGCTTCCCCAAAACCTACAATAACTCAACCCTAGTCTTCGTGCAGATTTGCGGTGGGAATTTACGCACTGTAGCCCGCTGGCAAGGAAATAGAACTCCCCAGCATGCTGGCAAATTCCACCAAGCCACGGATGTGCCCCGAGACAACTGCTCAGTCCACAGACACCACACAAAAATAACAAACATTAACCATGCCCAACATATTCCAAAAATGAAACACGTCGCTAAACCTATCAGGGGAAAAAGGCTATAGCTCCGGGTAGCAAGTTCCACTACCCTACCCAAATCTCCCACCGAGGTACACAGCAGATTACTCACTTCAGACTGACGTCCCAACAGAAAGTAAAACAAGAGTTCAGGCTAGGCAGGGCCTGGAAACTAACCATTATACTCTCTCCAACACAGCACACAAACCAAACAACAAAGGCAACCAATACTGGGCCGATCACACTCAAACACAATATTCAATCCAAACACGTACCTCCACGGTCTCCCAAACCAATAGTTCAAAGATCCCGGATGAGCCCCCACTTGTCACGAACCGGCTCAAAGCCCGTAACAAAGGGAGACAACGTGGAGATAAGGAGTAGCAAAATCTATATTTATTAAATAAGTAACTAAGTGTAATATACAATGGTGTGTGTAATCAGTAATCAGTAGTGTAAGTGAGTGTTTTGCATGCATGAATGTGATAATGCAGGGTGATGAAAGGTGCCAAAGCAAACAAACAAACAGCCACCAAGAACCACAACACAATCTACAACGGGTGTCTGCATGGAGAGAGTCTCCTCCATGAATGTGGAAGAGGTCTATTTATCCTGGGAGACACCTGGCCCAGGTGTTTCCCATGTAGCTGACGACCCTCTCAACTCCGCCCACCGGCATCCTAATAAGGAAACAAGAACAACGACAGAATACGGCAGACAGAGTGGGAGGGTCGTCACAGCATGACCAATTAAACTCTCAGGCCAACCCAACAAAGAAGCAGTATATTGACCAATACAAACCCAGCTTACACTACTCCGCCCTCGTGAGAGAGAGAGACTTCAACTACAAGGTTTGTCATTGTGACCCTGTAGGGCCTACACTCTTAGAAACAAGGGTTCCAAAAGGGTTCTTCGGCTGTCCACATAGGAGAACCTTTTTTGGTTCCAGGTAGAATCCTTTTCGGTTCCAGGTATAACCCTTTTTGGTTGCATGGAGAACCCTCTGTAGAAAGGGTTCTACCTGTAGCCAAAATGGTTCTTCAACGGGTTCTCCTATGGGGATAACCAAAGAACCCTTTAAGGTTCAAGATTTTTTTCCACTGGCCTTACCCCTGCTGGTGTATCTATGGTATCCCCCCTTTGTGTACAATGTATTGGCAAATATCTTACAGTGGGTCGCTCCATTAGGAGTAGTTCTTCTACTTCTTCTGACTATGTTGTGGAAGTGTTTGATAGGTTTGTATGAATGTGTCTCTCTCTCCCCCCCCAGGTGAGGTTTTGTGGGTAAACGTGTGACATCATGGCTCAGGTGCTGCACATGGACCCCAGCTTCCCAGGAGGTATGGTCCTAACTCTGCTCTTTCTATTTCTTAAAATCATAATACTGAATCATCTCCCACAAACTATCATGTGAGTGAATCATCTATTTCTCATGTAGGGACTGTTTCCCAGACACAGATTAAAACCATAAAGTCCTTTCATTGGAGGGTCTCCCTTTGGCATGCTTTTCAGTCCAGGATTTAATTTAATCGGCCTTGGCCTGAAGTGTTTAACATCCAAAATAACTTACATCAACCTAAAGTCTTTAAATACCTTAAACCGATCAAGGTCTGGCTATAACCAACTCCTTTATTTATCAAACTTTGTTTCTACCTAATTTGTGTAGCTATTAGACTGCATACCCAAACATTCCGTATCCTCGAGAGATGATGCTATTTTCTGAAGTCTGAGTCCGAGATTAGATTGGCAGATTTCCGCTTGTTTTAACTCTATTTCCTGTTCCCTGCAGGGAAGCTTACCCCGTCCGCTCCCCCCTCTCTGCACGGGAAGGAGCAGGAGGCGCCCTACTCTGTGGAGACCCCCTACGGCTACCGTCTGGACCTAGACTTCCTCAAGTATGTCAACGACATTGAGAAGGGAAACACCATCAAGAAGGTCCCGGTCAGCGCCGGCCCCGCTACGGGTCTCTGCCCCGGGGGTACGGCTACACGGGCTCCTGGTGGACCTCCACAGAGTCCCTGTGCTCCAACACCAGCCAGGACAGTCGCCAATCATCCTTCTCCTACTGCGCCCCGGGCTACCACCCACACAACTCCCACTCCCAGAGGCCCAGCTTCAGCACGGCCCGGGTGGAGAAGACCCTGCTGGACGCCCGCAGGAAGTTGGAGGAAGAGAAAGAAGGGGGCCCCAGGAGGTTCTCCAGCACACTTGGTAGCATGCACAACAGCATGGCCGGATCCACCACCTCCCTGAGCAGCGCCCACAGCTACAACCGCACCCATGGAGGAGGAACGGGCTCCTTCACCCCCATGAGCTCCGGCCTGTCCACGCCCGTGTCGCCCACCCCGGCCCACCTGCAGCATGTAAGAGAGCAGATGGCGGTGGCTCTGAGGAAGATCCGGGAACTGGAGGAGCAGGTGAAGACCATCCCCGTGCTACAGGTGAAGATCTCTGTGCTGCAGGAGGAGAAGAGGCAGCTAAGCGTCCAGCTGAAGAGCCAAAAGTTTCTGGGACACACCCTTGGCTTCGGCAGAGTGGGCCGGCCCGAGGGGAGCTCTACATCGACATCCCAGAGGAGGATGTGAGCTCTGGAGCTGGAGCCACCATCAGGGTTGCAGCAGGGCCTCTGTCCCCCACCACTCCCACCACCCCTGAGGGCTCCAGGCCGCAGGCAGACTCAGGCTGTGAGATTGAGGACACGGTGATCGTGGGTGGAGCACGGCCGGCTGGGCAGAGGGAAGTGCGTACCATTGGGGTGGGATCAGAGGAGGCGAGGGGCAGCCAGCAGGTGGATGTGGGCATTGGGGTGAAGGAGCAGGACCTAGGGCTGGTGCCGGAGACAGAGGCCCTGAAGAGCCAGGTGGGCCAGCTGGAGGGCCAGCTGAAGAGTACGATGCAGGAGCTGCAGGCTGCCCAGCAGCAGGTGCAGGCAGCTAAGAGGGAGAGGCAGGTTCAGGCCCCCCAGGCAAACCACTCGGTCAGGGCCACCAGTCTGAGCTGGCAGGAGCAGCAGGGACACAGCCTGCAAACGGTAGTCAGCTTTACCCAGCAGCCCCATCACCGGGCACAGAGGACTGTGGGAATCCAGGTGTACACGCTGGAGCAACCAGCCACTGTGGTGGGGGTGGGCACGTTGCTCGAGCAGAGGGGTGCAGCTCCCCTCCCTCCCT
Source organism: Oncorhynchus gorbuscha (assembly GCF_021184085.1). NCBI lineage: Eukaryota > Metazoa > Chordata > Actinopteri > Salmoniformes > Salmonidae > Oncorhynchus > Oncorhynchus gorbuscha. The sequence goes on from NW_025747302.1 coordinate 7,726, forward strand.
CCAGGTGGTACAGTCCTGGAGGAACCCCTGAGGACATGCACAGGCCCTGGGCCCAGAGGGTAGGTCTGACTTCAGTGATAAGTTACAAGTGATATCAAATTAAATGAAGTAGGTTTAAATGGGGTGGCAGGTAGTCTAGTGGTTAAGAGCGTTTGGCCAGTAACCTAAAGGTCACCGGTTCAAATCCATGAGCCGACTAGATGAAAGAGGATGTCGATGTGCCCCTGAACAGGGCACTTACCCCTATATGCTCCTGTAAAATGTACAAATGTTTTCTATAACAACTAGTCAAGTTAAAAATCACGTGTTTTCTTTGATTGTTGATCCCTTCCATCTTTTGTCCTCTTCCTTTCCATTCCTCCAGATGCAGCTGTTGAGCTGCCCATCGCCATCTCCTCCAAACAGGTCCGAGAGGTCCTAAGAAGTGAGCTGTCCACCTCTGTGCCTGTCACTAATCCTGCCATCGCCATTGATACCATTGGTAATCAGATGGCTTTGCTGCATCTGAAGGAAGGAGAGACACCCCAGCACACTGCCATAAACACCGTCCAGTCTCAAGAAGAGCCATCAAAGCCAGGTAGCTATGGACCGTACGACTCCTTACCTTAACCCTCCCGCTAACTGTCTCTGACGTAACATTACATTGTGGCAACATTGGGTCTTCTCTCCAGCTGCAGCAGCCTCTCCCCAGACAGCCCTGAGGTCCATTATGAAACGTAAGGCAGAAGGAGAACCTGGCTCTCCATCCACCAAGAAGAACCTGCAGTTCACTGGAGTCAATGGAGGGTGCGTGTGTTATTGATAGTGTATGACATTGTTTACGTGTAACAGTGTATTCATGTTACACTACAGAAAGCGTGAGTTGACGTGTGTGATAGATCAGTTCTGTCCTGCAGGTATGAGTCCACCTCGTCAGACGACAGTAGCAGTGAGAGTTCAGAGGAGAGTGATGCCAGTGAATATCATGAGACCACAGAGAAACTCCCAGAAGCACCAGAGTCTGCAGCGGGACGGCACCAGCAATCAGCAGCAGTCCCAGTCTCCTCCACAAGGCTAGAGCATGTCACTCCGCTCCCAGCCACTACCGTCCAACCACCAGCCTGTCAACCTGCCTCTGAGCGGAGCACCAGCCAATCGGCAGCAGTCCCAGTCTCCTCCACAAGGCTAGAGCATGTCACTCCGCTCCCAGCCACTACCGTCCAACCACCAGCCTGTCAACCTGCCTCTGAGTGGAGCACCAGCCAATCGGCAGCAGTCCCAGTCTCCTCCACAAGGCTAGAGCATGTCACTCCGCTCCCAGCCACTACCGTCCAACCACCAGCCTGCGAACCTGCCTCTGAGCGGAGCACCAGCCAATCAGCAACCGTAAGCATGGGACTGCAGCATCTAGCCACCTTATCACCAACCTTGAACACTGCCGTGCAACAATGTGCCTCTGACTCTGCTCCCACTGAGACGACCTACCCGTCTCCAGCCAATGACTGTGTCCGTCAGGGGAGTATTGTCCAATCATCGGTCCCAGACCCCATCCCTCAGGAGTGTACCTCCATAAATACTAGCACTGAACCCACTACACCTGAGCAGTGCATCGTGCAATCAGCTGCTACCTGTTCTGCACCCCCCAAGCCACCCAGATGCCAACCAGAAGCCACTAACCCGGAAGTAATGCAGGGTGTCACCCAATCAAATACCACTGATGTCACCGTTCAGCTAGATGCCATCAAATCACAAACTACTGACCTCGCCCCTCAGCATTGGGCCACCCAATCATCAGCTACTGAACAAAGCTCCCAGCAGAGGAGAGTCCAGTCACCAGCCTCGACACCAACACCTGGAAACGCCCCAAGTGCTGCTGGAGCAGCCAATCAAGAAACCAGGTAAACCAGCACAACCATTTAAAAACTCTAATCAGTAGATTCGTCAATCCATGAATGATCTCAAGTGCAGTATGATATTGTGTATGTGCGTGTGTGTGTTTGAATTTGCTGTGTTTTCTTTCATCTCTGTCAGACTGGAGTTCAGTGAGAGCCTGATGGCATCTCTCCATGCCCTGCAGAAAGCCCTGGGTGAACCAAATGCTTTCAGCCAGCACGCAGCAGTATGCTATTCTCTCTGCCCACCATGCCAGTTTAGATGACTTCATCTATGACTTGTCATTTCATATAGTCACATTCTACATGATTGTGTTCATGTAACTGACAGGGATTTGAACTCTGGTCTCCTGCACTTTACAATACTGGGTTATCCCATTAAGCTGTATCATAAACAGTGTGAGTTACTTTGACCAGTCCTGTCTGGTTGTTAGTCTCAGACCGCTCTCTGTGTTTTCCCTCCCCAGAGGACAGCCTACACCACGGTGCTCCAGGAGTGGCTTCGTGTGTCCTGTCACAAGGCAGCTGACACTGCCATGGTCAGGGCCTATATGGATACCTTCTCCTCCGTCTCCCCACAGCTGCTGAAGTTTGTGGTCAATATGGCCGACGGCAACGGCAACACGGCCCTGCACTACACCGTCTCCCACTCCAACTTCCCTGTGGTCAAGCTGCTGCTGGACACTGGTGAGTGACTGGGGGATGTGTGTGTTTACAGACAAGAGAATAGTGGTTTACTTTTATGGTGGACAAGTAAGTGTTTGGTTTGTTTGTACAGTACATGGATCAGCACTGTATGAATGTGTATATCTAACACAGACTTGTGGTCTGCCTCAGAGCCATAGATACCATTGACTGTATGTATAACCTTGATGTACTGTATGACTGTTAGTGGAATGGCTTAGGGATATAACTCCCATAATAAAGGTGTCCTGGTCGCTCTCTCCCTGTCAGGCCTGTGTAACGCTGACAAGCAGAACAAGGCCGGGTACACAGCCATCATGCTGACAGCTCTGGCTGCCTTCCACTCTGACAGTGACCTTCACACCGTCCTGCAGCTGCTGCGCACAGGGGACGTGAACGCCAAAGCCAGCCAGGTACACTATGCCCCCTGCTGGACAGCAGGCCTCCCTGCACACAGCCAAGCTCAGGCAGACCGATGACATCCCTCCCGAGCCCCTGACAGAATGGCTTTTTCAGCTACTTCAGTTAGATGGCTCCTTTGCATGTATGTTGCTGATAGCTCCACATTGTATCTATGTTCTGGTTATGTTGGGCCAGGACATGTCTTTTCTTGCCTCCAATGGTTTTGTAATTTTGTGTAAGAAAAGCTGACTGTTGGTGTTAGGCCAGCTCTTATAACTACTGCCTGGAGTTTTTCCAGGTCAGAAGGTCACACGATCAGGAGACTGGTAAAACTCGTGGCCTTCCTAACGGGTAACTGTTGTATGTTGTTAGGCGGGTCAGACGGCGTTAATGCTGGCAGTGAGTCACGGGCGAGGGGACATGGTACGGGCGCTCCTCTCCTGCGGGGCACAGGTCAACATCCGCGACGACGACGGCTCCACGGCGCTCATGTGTGCCTGCGAGCACGGCCACGTCGACATCGTGCGTCAGCTGCTGTCTGTGCCAGGCTGTGATGTCACTCTCACTGATAACGTGAGTCAACAAACCTTCTTCTAAATTTTACATAGCATTTTACTAGTTGCTTTCCCACCCCGTTTTCCCTACTCTCTGTCTAACAGCATCTGTGAGTCTCCCATGTCAATGCAGTGTCTTTGACTGTTTGTTTTCTACTCTCTCTTATTTTGCTCTCGGCGGTGCAGCTGTGTGCACCAGCTCCCAACCCTGTCTCTCATCCTTCCCTCAGCCTGACCTACTTTGTCTTGCCTTTCTCACCCTCTCTCTCTTTGGCAACCCAACCTATGGTTATCTCTCTCTCCACTAGGATGGCAGTTCAGCCCTGTCCATAGCCCTGGAGGCCAGTCAGAATGACATCGCTGTGCTTCTCTACGCTCACCTCAACTTCGCCAAGCCTCCTTCCCCTGTAAGTGTTGTCAAACAGAGAATTTCCTTTAACATTTCAACAAAAACCAACACACACTCATCAGGTGCATCGGGTGGTGATTTATAAATATTGTTTTACCCTCAAGGTATCACCAAAGTCTCCTCTTTTGGGATCCTCTCCCCCCTCTGGTGAAACAAAGTGACCACACTGTAAGATACCTTTTGGAGAATTTAGCAGCACCTCTTCAACCAGCTCCTCAACCATTCCACCACAAGTGTTGATATCTGTGTATATGTGTGTGTGCGTTCGTGTGTGTGTGTGTGTGTGGGAGAGTGATTGTAATGGTCTTTTTCCTCTTCTCTCTGTCTGTTCTCTCTGTATGTCCTGTATGTGCACGTCAGCATGAAACCCAGCACTTGACACGATCCTAGCGCATCTTTTCTTGAAACGGAAAGGAATTCATCGTGATGCTGTACTCACATGTAGTTGTTTACGCACAAGAGTCCGTTGTTTGTTGTTGTTAGTGTCGGTTGAAATCAATCTCTGATAATAGTCACATGACAGAATAAGCCGTTCCCCTTGTTACAGATCAACACACAAACTCAACTCAGCAATAGTCCCACTTACATTCCTTTTGTGTCTTTTATTGCCACTAGATGAGCAAGATTGTATTACTTTACCGTAGTTCATTATTGTCGCTTATTGTTTTGTTTCCGTTGAATTTGTTACTTATTACTGTTCCAGCGATATATGTAATTCTATTTATCATTGATAATCGATCAGTTGCAGTGACACAGTCGGAATATGTTGTGTCTGATCACAATCATTTATGGAATGCATAAAGTCACCCATATCACTGTGAAATGATTAATTGACCCGTATCATTCTAAAACTACAAAATCACCCATTTCATTCTAAAATACACATATCTCTCTGAAGTGTCCTTTATCGATTGTATCAGTCAGCTGATTGGTGCTAAAACAATTCTGATACAGGACTCCAGTTTAATTCCGTACAAAAGATGGAGATTCCTACACAACCTTTATTTACCCGAGAGTATTTTTGATAGTGTCTTTTTATTCAATTCAAATGTCACATAGGTAACGGTATGGATCTCCAACACTGTTAAACAGATGACAACCTTTACACACAGCATTGCTACTTTAGATGTCAGACACCTAGCTGTGAAGAGGCCTACAGCACCCTTATCAGGACACTGTTGTTTTAAATTATGGTCTTACTGGCTAACTTCCAACCACATTTTAGTCGTCGTAACGGTTAACCATTTTTTCCCGAATTTTTATCCAAAGATCTTCCCCTCATAACAAACTCTTTTGTTACACTGTATGTTGTGGTGATCCGTCTGAGTGTGAAGATAATAATATGTGTTGACCAGACAGATAATTCCCAACAAAACATTTGGTAACGGCAACATTATCGTCGAGGTCAATAACATTTGTAATGTTCATGAGAAGGCAACTAGAAATGGTAGCTACTCAAACTGTCCCATAAAGGTACTACATTTCTGAAATGAAAGATTGTTTATTGTTTTGAATAAAGGATTTATGAGTGGTTTTACTGAGGGAAGGAGTGACGTGGGGTGTTTGGGTACTGACTAGGGTGTGTAAGGTGGTAGGCAAGGTTAAAATTCCTGTTCAGTGGCCACCCTTTTTGGATTGGTTGGTAACTAGAAAGTGACAGAATGGACTATGGAGCTATTGAAGAATTTGCATTGTAATATAGGTATACCAAAATTATAATAATATATGACATTATTCTACAGTAGTAGTGATGCATAAAATTATAATTTAAAAATGATTGATGTCCAGAATACAGAAATACACTGAGTATACCAAACATTAAGGACACCTTCCTCATGTGGAGTTGCCTCACCCTCTGAATGGCACACATACACAGTCATGTCTCAATTGTCTCAAGGCCTGAAAATCCTTCTTTAACCCGTCTCCTCCCTTCGTCTACACTGGATTCACCTGGTCATAGACTGACCAGGTGAATCCAGCTAAAAGCTGTCATGGAAAGAGCAGGTGTTCTTAATCTTTTGTATACTCATTGGTGTCTCAATTTGGATTTGTCTTTAAGTCATCCCCCACCTTTAATACAGGATTTCCTTCGCAATTAGATTTTATAACGTTTTATATTTGTTTTACATTCGTTTTTATACATTTATATTTGTATTACTTGTTCACAACTATAGGTTTACCTCCTGGCACATTTTGGTTTTGTTATTTTGCCTTCTGTAATATGATCAGTTTGTATTTTTCCCCATTTGGTTTTATGGTATTTGGATGAAAATAATAAATCAGCCTTCATCGTAAATCGTCTCTGTGTGTGTTTCTAGTAACAGTCGAAACTGGACCAATCTCTCTGATTAGAATAAGGCCTTCTTGAATCTTCAATACAACGTGGATGATACTGTAATTTATAATACATTCCAAGACAATGTTCTTCTGCCCTTACATAGGCTATTAGCCTAATCCGTCAAACTAATAATCATAATCACAATAATAAAAGTAGGCTATTAGCCTACTCTGCAGTGGGTATTGAACAGGACCTTGCACGCAATTAACGTTTGGCAAGGAGTTTGAATAGAGCATTTCTCGAGCCAGCTGTAGCCTAATTGTGCATGATTTGACCAACAGAGCGCGCTGCTGCATTTAGTGTATTTGTAGATTTCTTGGGCACGCCGCGCACGCTGTCATGTCTGCAGCAGACCAGCAGAGGACGCTGGTAAACTGTGTTTGTGTTGGAGACTAAACTACCCCCCCCCTGTTGCCCTCAAAAACAACAAAAACAAAACCATCAAAAGGGCAGACTTTGGCAAATAACCCAAATCCACTGCGCAGTGCTTAAGGCTGCCAAAAACCCCTTCTCAAAATCAAATCGCCTGCTGCCAATGCCATCAACATTATAAACACTTGAATCTGGTCTATTAATTACCTCATGCATTAGAAATGTTCCATTACGATTTCCAATCGTATGCCTATTGTATGTGACATAGGCCTATTGTAAACTAAAGTTGTGAGTTATTAACATGTTCGTCTTGATTTGGCTATGTCGCGAAGAATATAGATTTTGCCTCCGAAGAATCCATCATATTTTACATTTTGACACAGTTGACCCCATTGATTGATTGGTTTTGATTGATTTACTGGCCTATTGATATGTCAATTTTTAAAAAGTATGTGAAATTACGAAATGTACCTTCATTGTGATATACAAAAATGTGTTTAAATAAGTGAAACTAACGCATTGATGAAACTGAGACTGTATGGCCAATGAATGCCCCATGTATGGCCCATGGTACAAACAGGATAATGACAATCAGCATGACTTTCTTACAAAAAGGTCAAATGTTCAGAATGTGCCTGTATATGCTATTAATCGCCAATTGACCTCAAACAAGGAAAGTGACTCTGATGTCGTAGGGCATACTATCCCGGAAATAGTCTCTGAATCGAAGTACATTCATCCCATCCCAGTGCCACGCTAACTGAGCGACGAGGGTGGAACCAGAACACTGTGATAAAACTGACGCATGTTTCCTTTGAGATATGCAGAGACAAAGATAGATGCCCTTTCTCAATATCCACCCCACCTCTTGTTAGAGCACCAAATCTTCCAAATATGAGCTCACTGCTAGACAAGTTTAAATTCACATTATTTACAAATGTGTGTTCGTTTTCTAGGCCTATATACAGTACCAGTCAAACGTTTTGACACACCGACTCATTCAAGGGTTTTTATTTATTTGTACAATTTTGTAGAATAATAGTGAAGACCTAAACTATGAAATGACACATATGCAATCATGTAGTAACGAAAAAAGTGTTAAACAAATCAAAATATATTTTATATTTGAGATTCCTCAAAGTAAGCCACCCTTGTGGCATGGTAGGGGTGATATACGGATGATAGCCCTATTTAAATGATCACGCCCATATTCTGTCAAGAACAGCTCAAACAAGCAAAGATAATATACAGTCCATCATTACTTTAAGACACAAAGGTCAATCTATGTGGAACATTTCCAGAACTTTGAAAGTTTCCTCATGTGCAGTCGCAAAAACCATCAAGTGCTGCGCATGTGTAGATTTGCTGGTGACACTGTTTGTGATTCAGATGTAAAGGCACACTTAACCATCATGGCTACCACAGCATTCTGCAGCAATATACCATCCCATCTGGTTTTGGCTTAGTGGGACTATCATTTGTTTTTCAACAGGAAAATGACCCAACACACCTCCAGGCTGTGTAAGGGCTAGTTGAACAAGAAGGAAAGTGATGAGTGCTGCATCAGATGACCTGGCCTCCACCAAATGGAGATGGATTGGGATGAGTTGGACCGCAGAGGGAAGGAAAGCAGCCTACAAGTGCTTAGTATGTATGGGAATTGCTTCAAGAGTGTTGGAAAAGCATTCCAGGTGAAGCTGTATGAGTGAATGTGACAGGTAGCCTAGTGGTTAGAGTGTTAGGCCAGTAAACCAAAGGTTGCTGTATCGAATCCTGGATCTGTCGTTCTGCCCCTGAACAAGGCAGTTAACCCACTGTTCCCCGGTAGGCTGTCATTGTAAATAATCATTTGTTCTTAACTTACTTGCCTAGTTAAATAAAGGTTACAAAAATAGAAAAATGCTAAGAGTGTGCAAAGCTGTCATCAAGGCAAAGGGTGGCTATTTGAAGAATCTCAAATATAAAATATATTTTTGGATTTGTTTAACACTTTTTTGGTTGCAACATGATTCCATATGTGTTATTTCATAGTTTTGCTGTCTTCACTATTATTCTACAATGTAGGAAAATAGTAAAAATATAGAAAAACTCTTGAATGTGTAGGTGTGTCCAAACTTTTGACTGATACTGTATATGCAAATTCCGCCTACCCGAGGCAAATAAAAGTTATCCTGGGCAACATGATTGACTACCTTACTTTTCCTACAGACGTGTATTAGAAAACAAGGAACGTTTTGATGTAATTACTATAACATAATACTGATGAATATATTGATCATTCCGTTGATAAGAATTCGTTGCTACATGTGATAGTTGACCAAATATACCCTCTCTCGTGACCCCAGAGTCAAAGAGAGGTTTCTCAACCTCACTTAGGCCAAAGTAAAGTAGGCTTGGCTACATTTTCTAATGGCTCCTATTTTACTGCCCCCTCAAACAGAATGAAGTGAAGAGCATGGACCTGTGCTCAACAATATATTTTATTATTCATACAAAATGTCCTCTATAATAAAATATATATGTGTATTCCAATATAGAACATGTCTTTAGTTGTACTGTCTGCCTAGCGCAGAGATTACCACGGTCAGGAACTTCTGCCAGGCCGCTTGGACGTCTGGCGTGAAGCCGCGCCTCATCTGGGAGTCCAGATCAACAGTGAGGCAGTCGCCCAGCAGCTGGGAGAAGGAAACGATTGAAACATTAGTCATTTATTTGCAACAGCAGTATCCTCTTTGTCAGGAATTGTGAAAAACTGAGTTTAAATGTATTTGGCTAAGGTGTATGTAAACTTCCGACTTCAACTGTACATCGATTTTGAGAATTAATAATATATGCCCATTTATTCTTAAATAATATAACTTGTAAAGACCTCATGAGCTCAGTTCAACTGTCGTACCCCATCAGAACCCAAAATATAAGATTGTTTTACTCTTTGACTCTTTTTGTAAACCATTGACATGTAAACAGACACTGCATAGCCTCAAAACATGGTTAAAACTATAATTTTGGGATCATGGATAGTCAGTCCTTGCATCCGTAGCTCTGTCTACGATTTTGAGAGTGGTCACATCTCTCTATGCCCACCCCGCAGCTTTTTACCAAAACAGACCATGACTACTTTGTCATTGTTTCAACTAAGGATTCTAGCTTTATCCAGATCAACATGAGATACATTTTTGTTTATTAATAGCAATAAATCAGTTAGTCAAAAGAACCCTATAAAATACAAAATACATTCATCAGAAGCAGCACCTTTGACCTTAGGAAATTGTATTTTATAAATACTATCAATCCATTCATAATATATACATAGTCCTAATTAGCCTAATTATCTAATATATATTACTTTGTTATATCAAATCGTTTTTTCCATTTTGTTTATGTGGTCCTATGTCAAATAGTTTGTTCAATCTTGTTAATCAATAGCAAGTTCTAAGCGAGCCATTTGATTGATCTGTAGGCTACTATTTCAACTTTGTTCCCCTTCTCTGATTTAATTTATTTACTTCTAAACTTTTACTGCTAACTTCTCTAAGCACCGCTTTGTGTGGAAATGTTTTGCATATAGTTTCCATTTTCTTTATGAATACCTTTTTGACTTTCGATGTCTTTCAGACTTGCAAACAGCAACTTATTTAATCATATCAGGTCCTGTGCTCTACAAAACAACGAATTAAAAACCAAAGTAAAGACCAAAAAACGTAATTATGTGCGTTTTGACATTTAATTATACTTTAGAACAATACAGAGCTGAGCACAGTGCTGATCAATGCTGCAATCCGTCTGGTCTGATGCCTTCTGTCCACATCTTATCGGTACTTCTCAGACAGAGCCCGGCCCACCGCTGCCAGGAACTTGTCCATGGCCATATGAGCTTCGGGGTTGAAATCATTGGGGAACAAGATAGCCAGCACCACCAAGATGTTGTGGGACAGGATCTACAGGATGCAAGGAATGGACATTAGTACGCTACATGTTTTAATAGGATATTTTATTTAATAATATACGTTGTCCATTTTACTGTAAAGAGTACCCGATATACTTTAAATGCATTTTAACTATACATTTTAATTTGGTGTCAACGGTAAACAAATTATTTAAAATAATTCTGTGACTGTCCTGACCTTGAAGTTGGCGGGATCGACACGCAGCTTGAATGCATGCAGCTCGCTGAGGGCGAGGAGACCTGCGCTGATGTCGTCGATGCTGGCCACGGCTAAACTGATGCCTCTCATGATGATCCCACCGTGCTTCCTGACTGGGGCAGAACCGGGGCTCATGTCCTTCCAGTGGGAGAAGTAGGTCTTGGTCTGGGGTACACAACCAGCATCCTGCACCGGAAGAAAAAAACATGTCACGAAAGATGGAACACTAACACCAAACAGTCTACATTTTTACTTCAAAAACAGCTATAATATTAGCAGCACGACAGCCATTACCTAGACAGAGCATCACAGCCGATGTCCTCAGCCTTGCCGGCCACCTTGGCCCAGAAGGCCTTGACCATTTTCTTGTCCTTAGCGGTGAGACTCATGGTTGTAGTTAAAGACGATGCTGGAGTCGAAGTTCAGTGATGAGCTCTTACAAACGAAGACTTTTTATATTAGCCGCGAGCCCCACCCAATGCAGACCCACCTCCAAGATAAACAAGATACAACATGTATTTTGTTCATGTTCAATAGGCACAATCCTCTCAAGTTATTACAATTCTTTGCTTATTTTACTGGACAAAAACACAAGTTGGTACAATCCTCCATACAAGACGTACAAAGACATTGTTAGCACCTTTTGAGCAGCACACAATATCAAACATAAAACACACAGGGTAGAGATGGATAAATATATATATATATACATGTTTATGACAGTCATTGAAGTCTACGAAGTTTTTAGTATTAGAGATGTGTTGAGAGGTTTTTAATGCTGGTAGTTTTCACAAGGGAGTCGGTCATTTCCCATATTTTATTTCAGTACAAAATAACTCAATATTCATTTATTTATTTATCACTCTGGCTTTATGATATTTAACCAATAAAGAGAAGTCTAATTGTATTGTCATTAGCTAAATTGCCTGCATCATAAGTAAGAAATAGAAGCCTGTATTCAGAAATATGGAGAAGTTGACAGTAGAGATGCATTACCCCCAAATAGACTGGAATAGTGCAACTATACAAATAAATATTAAATGGGTTCGACCTTACTAGCGCAGAATGAACATAGAGGTGAAATATCAATTCATTTGTTTAGAAATGTATTACAAGGATAAAAATTATGTAATATCTTAGTAGGCTATTTAATATATCTTAGTAATATATTAATATCGTAGTTATATCGTACTAATATCTGACTATATGCATACACAGAGATAGTTGAAAAATGTTTCTCAAAGTAATTGAATCCCCAACAAGTGTAATTAATGTGCAATAGGTCTATATCTTCAGATAGTAGGCATATTACACATGTATTTGCATGTGTTGAGAATGGTATATTTCCACACTATTTGGGGCTTATTTTTGTTAATATTTCTAATAATGTAATAATTGGTATGTAACCTAATACTTAAATGGATGATTTCCTCATGGATTTTAGGACAATGTATTCTTTTCAAATGGCTTTTAAACATATATGGTAAACAGTAAAACTTCACATTATTATCTCAGTAAAATCTGTGACTTTTGGCTTATACAGCCCCTTACCATGACCCCACCCATCGCTGTCTTTAGGGAGGAGCGTCCCGATCCTTTTAAAAACGCTGCTCAAACGAAGACAAAGTGTATATGATTCGTTAGCCTCTGCGAAAGAAACTTCAACAGCTAGCAACATGGTTCAGTGGACAGACTTTGAGCGCGCCACCATTCAGAGCGTCTTCGAGAAGATGGACTACGATGACGTTGGGCCCGCGGCTCTTTCCAGGTAGTGCGTTTAAAACTGTGGTCTACAAATTATTGGAATTAGTCATGTTATTATACTGTTATTATATTATTATGCGCTTGTTATTATGATTTTCAAGACGAAGTCGTATTTGAGACAAGCATGTAATTAACGCGTAATTGACATCTCCAAATGACACATTAATTGATTTCCGTAAGATATGTGTGTATGCAGATATCACGTTTGTGTCAGTCTTAACGGTTTATTATTTCTACAGGTGTCTGGTTGTGTACCCCTGGACCCAGAGGTATTTCGGTAACTTTGGAAACCTGTACAACGCCGCTGCCATCCAGGGAAACCCAATGGTCGCCGCTCACGGAAAGACGGTCCTGCGTGGACTGGACCGGGCTGTCAAGAACATGGATGACATCAAGGCCACCTACGCAGAGTTGAGCGTGCTGCACTCCGAGAAACTGCGCGTGGATCCAGACAACTTCCGGGTAAATTGAAATGTTCTACTTCACACAATGTACTTGCCTATCTATGGTGTGGCATAGATGGTGTGGCAGAATGCGTTTTCTTACAATGGTGTGGCAGAATGCGTTTTCTTACTTGTCCATTTGCTCCTTTCTTTTGCAGCTGCTGGCTGACTGCCTTACTATTGTCGTTGCTGCGAGAATGGGTGCTGACTTCACCGCTGATGTCCAGGGCGCTTTCCAGAAGTTCCTGGCCGTCGTGGTGAGCTCCCTGGGCAGACAGTACCACTAGAGCCCCTCCACTCCGAGACGGACGACCACCAGAGGACCAACAAGCGCTGATCATTTGTTTAGAGGCACATGTTGTTCCTTCTACTAAAAGCAAATAAAATCTTCCACAAATTAATATTTGTTTAATCTGTGCCTTATTTTCTTGCATGAACATCAATATGGTGGCACATATGCATTATGAACTAAGTGTATAAATATTTCAACCTTGTTAATCAGATATTGATAATGTGCGATATACAAATATTTAGCAAATAACTAAAATATTTGACAATTAACCACACTGACATGTTACATTAGCTGTGCATGAACTAACCAATGCAACTAATAAATACAACCTTGTGTTTAATGGTGCTTGAATTAATACAATGCGTTTAAATAATATATATAAATGATATCAGGACTGCAATGATTCATTCCTGATTCAACACACAATCATCTAACTCAAAGTTCAAGTAAACTTCTCATAACAGATCTGGTATTCAATGTTAGGTTCATGTATTTGTGTGGCAAGAAATTGTTGAGTGATGGAGAGTTTAAACCTAGACTCCCAAGTTGCTACAGTTGAAGTCGGAAGATTACATACACTTATGTTGGAGTCATTAAAACTCGTTTTTCAACCACTCCACAAATATCTTGTTAACAAACTATAGTTTTGGCAAGTCGGTTGGACATCTACTTTGTGCATGACACAAGTCATTTTTTCCAACAATTGTTTACAGACAGATTAGTTCACTGTATCACAATTCCAGTGGGTCAGAAGTTTACATACACTAAGTTGACTGTGCCTTTAAACAGCTTGGAAAATTCCAGAAAATTATGTTATGGCTTTAGAAGCTTCTGATAGGCTAATTGACATAATTTGAGTCAATTGGATGTGTACCTGTGTATGGATTTCAAGGCCTACCTTCAAACTCAGTGCCTCTTTGCTTCACATCATAGGGAAATCGAAAGAAATCAGCCAAGACCTCAGAAAAAAAATGTAGACCTCTACAAGTCTGGTTCATTCTTGGGAGCAATTTCCAAGATTGTAAAGTGGAAGATCTGATGTGTGGGACCGGTACAGGTGGCACCGGGCTGATGACACGCACCTCAGGGTGAGTGCGAGGAGGAGGCACAGAACGAACTGGACTGTGGAGGCGCACTCAGTAAGGAGAAGCCACTGCTCCAAAACCGCCATAAAAAAGCCAGACTACAGTTTGCAACTGCACATGGGGACAAAGATTGTACTTTTTGGAGAAGTGTCCTCTGGTCTGATGTAACAAAAATAGAACTGTTTGGCCATAATGACCATCGTTATGTTTGGAGGAAAAAGGGGGAGGCTTGCAAGCCAAAGAACACCATCCCAACCGTGAAGCAAGGGGGTGGCAGCATCATGTTGTGGGGGTGCTTTGCTGCAGGAGGGACTGGTGCACTTCACAAAATAGATGGAATAGAGGAATATTATGTGGATATATTGAAGCAACATCTCAAGACATCCGTCAGGAAGTTAAAGCTAGTCACAAATGGGTCTTCCAAATGTACAATGACCCCCAAGTATACTTCCAAAGTTGTGGCAACATGGCTTAAGGACAACAAAGTCAACGTATTGGAGTGGCCATCACAAAGCCCTGACCTCAATCTTATAGAAAATGTGTAGGCAGAACTGAAAAAGCATGTGCGAGCAAGGAGGCCTTACAAACCTCATTCAGTTACACCTGCACTGTCTGGAGTAATGGGCCAAAAATTCACCCAACTTATTGTGGGAAGCTTGTGGAAGGCTACCCAAAACGTTTGACCCAAGTTTAACAATTTAAAAACAATGCTACCAAATACTAATTTAATGTACAGTATGTAAACTTCTGACCCACTGGGAATGTGATGAAATAAATTAATGCTGAAATAACTAATTCTCTCTACTATTATTCTAACATTAAAATTTCTTAAAATTAAGTGGTGATCCTAACTGACATAAGACAGGGAATTTTAAGTTGGATTAATCCTCTTGGATGTAAATCAATGAGTGCCGGTGTTCTTGATGTCGTCCATATTCTACACAGCTCGCTCGACGTCATTCAGCACAGTGATGCCATGCCTGGCAACTGTTTTATTGCCCATGATAGCCGCTGCACTGTTTAAGTCTCCAAAGGTTCCAAAGTACCTCTGAGTCCATGGATATACAATAAGACACCTGGAAAATACAAATTATATTATAAGATACGTAATATAAATTAAGCAATTTCATTCAATGAATTCATATAAATATAGTTATTAGGATGAAACTACAAAACTATTACAGTGGCTAATGTTTGGTAGCTGCTGAGACAAAGTGTGCCCTCATCATCAGTACGATTTCTCTAAATGTTGGAGCTGTTCTTCAGCACCACCAAGTTCATCCTGACCATCGCTGTCTCTATGCTGCATCCTGACCGAGTAGCGGAGCTGTCCTTTCAGCACAACATTTTCACAGTCTAAAGAGAATCCTTTGTGTTGTCGTGTTATGGCCAAATGTTGACAAAGTATAAGCTTAAATTGTGACACAGGCTTTGACCCTACTGTCCAGCTCTAAAGTTTTGTGGACTGCTGTTTTCATTCTGTTGAGAATGGGAGTTCACTCATTGTCGTTGAATATCCACATCTCCAGGGGCCAGGGGTCTTCAAAATTGTCTTGCCCTGTCAAACCGGCGGCCCAAGGACCCCCATAGGAAGTTAGCGGGGAAAAATCCACATCTTCTTATGATCAGGTGAATGATACACTATACTGTATATACAAAAGTACACTACATGGACAAAGTATGTGGACATCCCTTCAAATGAATGGGTTCAGCTATTTCAGCCACACCCGTTGCTGACAGGTGTTTGAAATCGAGCACACAGCCATGCAATCTCTATAGACAAACATTGGCAGTAGAATGGCCTTACTGAAGAGCTCAGTGACTTTCAAAGTGGCACAGTCATAGGATGCCACCTTTCCAACAAGTCAGTTTGTCAAATTTCTGCTCTGCTAAAAGCTGCCCTGGTCAACTGTTAGTGCTGTTATTGTGAAGTGGAAAAGTCTAGGAGCAACAATGGCTCAGCCGCAAAGTGGTAGGCCACACAAGCTCACAGAATGGGTCCGCCGAGTGCTGAAGCACGTAGAGCGTAAAATCTTCTGTCCTTGGTTGCAACACTCACTCTGGAATTCCAAACTGCCTCTGGAAGCAACGTCAGCACAATAACTATTCGTCAGGAGCTTCATGAAATGGATGTCCATTGTCGAGCAGCCGCACACAAGCCTAAGATCACCATGCACAATGCCGGCTCGGTCCTCCTCCCGCTCCGTGGCTCGATGACTCATTGCGAGCTCACAGAACAGGGCTCCGGGCAGCCGAGCGGAAATGGAGGAAACTCGCCTCCCTGCGGACCTGGCATCCTTTCACTCCCTCCTCTCTACATTTTCCTCCTCTGTCTCTGCTGCTAAAGCCACTTTCTACCACGCTAAATTCCAAGCATCTGCCTCTAACCCTAGGAAGCTCTTTGCCACCTTCTCCTCCCTCCTGAATCCTCCGCCCCCCCCCTCCTCCTCTCTGCAGATGACTTCGTCAACCATTTTGAAAAGAAGGTCGACGACATCCGATCCTCGTTTGCTAAGTCAAACGACACCGCTGGTTCTGCTCACACTGCCCTACCCTGTGCTCTGACCTCTTTCTCCCTCTCTCCAGATGAAATCTCGCGTCTTGTGACGGCCGGCCGCCCAACAACCTGCCCGCTTGACCCTATCCCCTCCTCTCTTCTCCAGACCATTTCCGGAGACCTTCTCCCTTACCTCACCTCGCTCATCAACTCATCCCTGACCGCTGGCTACGTCCCTTCCGTCTTCAAGAGAGCGAGAGTTGCACCCCTTCTGAAAAAACCTACACTTGATCCCTCTGATGTCAACAATTACAGACCAGTATCCCTTCTTTCTTTTTCTCCAAAACTCTTGAACGTGCCGTCCTTGGCCAGCTCTCCGCTATCTCTCTCTGAATGACCTTCTGATCCAAATCAGTCAGGTTTCAAGACTAGTCATTCAACTGAGACTGCTCTCCTCTGTATCACGGAGGCGCTCCGCACTGCTAAAGCTAACTCTCTCTCCTCTGCTCTCATCCTTCTAGATCTATCGGCTGCCTTCGATACTGTGAACCATCAGATCCTCCTCTCCACCCTCTCCGAGTTGGGCATCTCCGGCGCGGCCCACGCTTGGATTGCATCCTACCTGACAGGTCGCTCCTACCAGGTGGCGTGGCGAGAATCTGTCTCCTCACCACGCGCTCTCACCACTGGTGTCCCCAGGGCTCTGTTCTTGGCCCTCTCCTATTCTCGCTATACACCAAGTCACTTGGCTCTGTCATAACCTCACATGGTCTCTCTTATCATTGCTATGCAGACGACACACAATTAATCTTCTCCTTTCCCCCTTCTGATGACCAGGTGGCGATCGCATCTCTGCATGTCTGGCAGACATATTAGTGTGGATGACGGATCACCACCTCAAGCTGAACCTCGGCAAGACGGAGCTGCTCTTCCTCCCGGGAAGGACTGCCCATTCCATGATTCGCCATCACGGTTGACAACTCCATTGTGTCCTCCTCCCAGAGCGCCAAGAACCTTGGCGTGATCCTGGACAACACCCTGTCGTTCTCAACCAACATCAAGGCGGTGGCCCGTTCCTGTAGGTTCATGCTCTACAACATCCGCAGAGTACGACCCTGCCTCACACAGGAAGCGGCGCAGGTCCTAATCCAGGCACTTGTCATCTCCCGTCTGGATTACTGCAACTCGCTGTTGGCTGGGCTCCCTGCCTGTGCCATTAAACCCTTCAACTCATCCAGAACGCCGCAGCCCGTCTGGTGTTCAACCTTCCCAAGTTCTCTCACGTCACCCCGCTCCTCCGTTCTCTCCACTGGCTTCCAGTTGAAGCTCGCATCCGCTACAAGACCATGGTGCTTGCCTACGGAGCTGTGAGGGGAACGGCACCTCAGTACCTCCAGGCTCTGATCAGGCCCTACACCCAAACAAGGGCACTGCGTTCATCCACCTCTGGCCTGCTCGCCTCCCTACCACTGAGGAAGTACAGCTCCCGCTCAGCCCAGTCAAACTGTTCGCTGCCCTGGCCCCCAATGGTGGAACAAACTCCTCACGACGCCAGGACAGCGGAGTCAATCACCACCTTCCGGAGACACCTGAAACCCCACCTCTTTAAGGAATACCTAGGATAGGATAAGTAATCCCTCTCACCCACCCCCTAAGTTTTAGATGCACTATTGTTAGTGACTGTCCCACTGGATGTCATAAGGTGAATGCACCAATTTGTAAGTCGCCTGGATAAGAGCGTCTGCTAAATGACTTAAATGTAAATGTAAATGTAACAATGCCAAGCTTCGGCTGGAGTGGGTAAAGCTTGCCAACTCTGGAGCAGAGCAGAGGAAACGCTGCTTTCTGGAGTGATGAATCACGCTTCACCATCTGGCAGTCCGTCGGACTAATTTGGGTTTGGCAGATGCCAGGAAAACGCTACCTGTCCGATTGCATAGTGCCTACTGTAAAGTTTGGTGGAGGAGGAATGGGTCTGGGGATGTTTTTCATGGTTTGGGCTAGGCCCCTTAGTTCCAGTGAAGGGAAATCTTAACGCTACAACATACATACCTTCTAGACAATTCTGTGCTTCCAACATTGGGGCAACAGTTTGGAGAACACCCTTTCCTGTTTCAGCATGACATTTCCCCCATGCACAAAGTGAGGTCCATACAGAAATGGTTTGTCGAGATGTGTGTGGAAGAACTCTGACCACAACCTCACTGAACACCTTTGGGATGAATTGGAATGCCGACTACGAGCCAGGCCTTATAGCCAAAATCAGTGCCTGACCTCACTAATGCTCTTGTTGCTGAATGGAAGCAAGTCCCCACAGCAATGTTCCAACATCAAGTGGAAAGCCTTCCCAGAAGAGTGGAGGCTGTTCTTGCAGCAAAGGGGGGACCAACTCTATATTAATGCCCATGATTTGGGAATGAGGTGTTCGATGAGCAGGTGGATACATACTTTTGGTCATGTAGTGTCAATGGCAAGGAGAAGTAATCAACATTTCAAAATGAATATATATTAATTTGGTAGATTGTTTTTAATTATGTTGACCTCCTCCGTTATAGGTGGAAGAGGAAGTGTAAACTCCAAACACATTTTCGCTAAACAAACATTTGGATAAACAAAGGAATGTCCAAGTCAAGAAAGCTTAACAGCAGCCAGGAGCACTTGCGGCACTAGACTATTAGTAGGTCCTTTTTCAAAGCATAGGTCAGATTACATTTACATTACATTTAAGTCATTTAGCAGACGCTCTTATCCAGAGCGACTTCTCCAGTGAGTGTTATTGGGCTCAATATTAGAGTTGAGAAATAAAGTTGACATAATAAAATAAAAATATGCTCCTCTTTCTACTCTCGGTATGCCATTCAACATCCGTTTATTCTGTTTTGCCAGCGATATTCACAACATTCTAAATAAAATAATAATAACAAATCCACTAAAAGAAAGAAGAAAATAACGGTTGAATAACCTTGCCATACGCCCATAACTTTTTTTTATCTATACTTGGCTGTGTGCCATGAGTTGTAAACAACTAAGATGGCACGCTATGATAAGAGATAACCAACGGGTCTCTTTTGGAGGTGGCTTCTGGGCAGCAGCATTGTGCTTTGGCAGATCAGACAATACACAAAAAGGGCCCCAAAAGAGTGAGCTCTATTGAGTTGGTTGGCAACAAGTCAAGAAGTCGAAGCAACAATGAGTCTCTCCGCTAAGGACAAGGCAATTGTCAAGGCCTTTTGGCAAGGTTGCCGGCAGGGCAGAGGATGTTGCCAACGAGGCGCTTTCCAGGTAATTACAATTATTGAATTATTAATACAAGTAATTGATCAATACAAGTATTTAAGACATTTGAACTACTCGTGAATGGTTGAAAATTCCTTACCATACACGTGCGTAAAAATGGAACTCGCACATGCACATCAAGTTAAAGATTGGGGTCATATAGTACAACGATAAACATGCCACGCTTAACCGACGTATGTTTTCAACCTCCCAGGACGCTGCTGGTGTACCCCCAGACCCAGACATATTTCTCCCACTGGAAGGACCTGAGCCTCGGATCTGCCCCGGTCAGGAAGCACGGTGGGACAGTTATGGGAGGCGTGCTGGATTTCATTGGGAAGATTGACGACCTTACTGCTAGTCTTCTTACACTCAGCGAGTTGCACGTCTTCATGTTGAGAGTGGATCCTGTCTACTTCAATGTTAGTAAATAGTTAAAAATGCACTTGTTTTCTTTCTCACTAGTAGATTTTTTTCCATTAGAAACCGTCCAAGTTTGAATACTGTAATAGCTTAGTGTATGGATTTCAATTTTCAGAAACATACTCGTGAAATATGCTTCTAATAATGTTTCTGCTCTCCCTTCACATCCCCAGATCTTCAACCACAACATGCTGGTGACGCTGGCCATGATGTTCCCTGACGATTTCACCCCTGAGGTGCACGTGGCCACAGACACGTTTCTGGCCCAGCTGGCCCTGGCTCTGTCTGAGAAGTACGGTTAAGCAATGAGACAGATTTCCACTTTACAATCTTTGTAGGGTACAAATTGAAATGAAAAGTTGCAATAAATGAATCCTACGGATCGAATCTGAAACGTTGTTGTCCTTGGTGATTAATCGTAGGCTATATGTGTTTTAATGTTTAGTTACTTATTTATTTAATTGATAGACCTAGACTATTGATATAATTATTGATGATTTAAATAATTACACAAATATATCCACTATCCACAAAGTTGAAAACTACTCCACTGTGGGTCCACATTGGGTTTTTTCTTTATTTTGTTCTACTGTATTATTGATTGTATGTTTTGTTTACTCCATGTGTAACTCTGTGTTGTTGTCTGTTCACACTGCTATGCTTTATCTTGGCCAGGTCGCAGTTGTAAATGAGAACTTGTTCTCCACTGGCCTACCTGGTTAAATAAAAGTGAAATAAAAATAAAATAAAATACATGATATGACCTTACATCCTTATATGATATAAGTCATTACTGTTTGTCTTCTGAGACCTGCATTACCAGTATTTAGACCAGGTTATTATATAATCAATAAGCCAGAAGCACTGGTCTTGGATCAGATTTCTCACCCAAACTTTACATGAGAATGGCCCAGCTTTTACAGAGATGACTACAATAGGTCATTTATTAGGTTAGTTTGCACCATCTAATAGTATACAACTTCATACACCAATCATTATTTAAATAATTGCTCAAACGTGCACTTGCTTGAAAAAACATAGGCACACACATCTTGATATCGTAATTTTAAGTCATATTATTCAATAAAATACTATAGTAAAAAAATGTATTGTGAATGAAAACATGCTTTATCATCAAAAAAAATGTAGATTAATAAAAGGAAATTATTTTAAAAAACACAAATGTTTTATTAGGCCTAAATTAAATTAAATAAAAGGCAGGCAACATATTTTCTTCATCGGCTTTTGGCAGAACTTTTTTCTGAATTTGACTTTCTGAAAACCAAAGTGTTAATTATTTGTCTATACATCGGCAGTCACGGGGATATTACACTGTCCATGTTTCCACCAACGCCACTTAAATAATTTCAAATATTAATTGGTAATAAATAATGATGATAATTAATGAATGAGCATAAAAGGCACATGAGAACTATCGTCCCTGTCTTGGTGATTTGTTCCTTTCGGTCGTTGTAATTTACAGTAGGCTATGAATGGGCTGGCGTGGTACTGCAATGCATTTCTACAACCATTGTTAACCCAGCCCACTCAAAACAGCTAGACCAATAGTTGGCTTTTGGTGTGGAGACCAAACGCGTATATAAGCTGTCCCTTCAGTAGCATGAACAGTACATATCATCTTGAGTGATACATCACAGACGTCAATATGGTTCAGTGGACAGACTTCGAGCGCAAAACAATCCCGAGCATCTTCGAGAAGATGGACTACGATGACGTGGGCCCCGCGGCTCTTTCCAGGTCTTTGCTCTTTGTCATACCTCCTTAAAAATAGGCCTACATTTACATTTAACCTCGTGCATATTATATGATTAATGCAGTCACTCATAATCCCATTATTCACTTACAGGTGTCTGGTCGTGTACCCCTGGACCCAGAGGTATTTCGGTAACTTTGGAAACCTGTACAACGCTGCTGCCATCCAGGGAAACCCAATGGTCGCCGCTCACGGAAAGACCGTCCTGCGCGGACTGGACCGGGCTGTCAAGAACATGGATGACATCAAGGCCACCTACGCAGAGCTGAGCGTGCTGCACGGGAGAAATTGCGCGTGGATCCCGACAACTTCCGGGTAAATTAGTTATACTTTTATACTTCACAAGGTCATATTCTACTCTCAATAGTGTGCCAGAATGCAATTTTATTTTTTATTTTGCAGCTGCTGGCTGACTGCTTGACTATTGTCGTTGCTGCAAGAATGGGTGCTGACTTCACCGCTGACGTCCAGGGTGCTTTCCAGAAGTTCCTTGCCGTCGTGGTGAGCTCCCTGGGCAGACAGTACCACTAGAGCGTTCGTTGCTTGCGTCAACAGAAACAGAGCAACATCCAGCGCCCTGCATTGCATGTATCATAAATGTATCGATTCTAAAGGGAAAATAAAGTGCTAAATCGAAAATATATTTGTTATCGCTTTCATTATGTGCTGATATCTCAAAGTACAGAAACCCAGCAGGTGTAGAAGCACAGTGGCTAGGAATAATTCCCTAGAAAGGCTAGAACCTAGGAAGAAACCTAGAGAGGAACCAGGCTGGTTCGAAAGCACCCAATTCTCTGTCCAACCAAAAGCACGAAAATTGTCCTAAAATACATTTCACACATATGAACTATTATAACATACACGAGGGGTAAATTCCATAAATAGCGTTAGAATGACAACCCTATTACTGATGTAGGCTACAGCAGCCGAGAGGTAGGTAAATTGTGGTTTCTTCCCTGTCCTCTCTCTGGCTAATGATGAAGAACTGTAGGCTACATGTGTGCTGGGGAGGCCGGTTGGAGTCATGGAGCATCAGAATGTATATACAATGGAGAAAAAAAAACGAAATTAACTGTGTCTGCATTGATATTCATAAAACTCCACCGACCTGCTATTACGCATTGGAATCCAGAACGATCTGTGAACACTTGGTCACAGCAATGCCGAGGACACCCAAACCAGAGTGGCCACCGCAAAGCCCTAGTGCCTGACCCTCCCTGGAAGTTGCCGTAGCCCTGCTTAAGATATTTAGCCTGTGTTGGCTATTGGTTTAGACCCAGGACATGGGGTGACGCAGAGCATGGGGTGACGCACAATTGGCCCAGCGTCGTCCGGGTTAGGGGAGGGTTTGGCCAGGGTAGGCCGTCATTGTAAAATAAGAATTTGTTATTAACTGACTTGCCGAGTTAAATAAAGGTTAAATGTTCTAGCTTGGTAGGCTATGTCGTGGTGGGAAATTTGAAATGTATATTGGGCCAAGTTGGAAGTGCATTTAGATCATAGTTTATTCAGATGCATAAATAAACCAAATGTAATGGATTTCCTCCTCTTCGTCTGAGGAGGAGTAAGGATCGGACCAAAGCACAGAATAAAGAATAAAAG
Source organism: Oncorhynchus gorbuscha (assembly GCF_021184085.1). Lineage (NCBI taxonomy): Eukaryota > Metazoa > Chordata > Actinopteri > Salmoniformes > Salmonidae > Oncorhynchus > Oncorhynchus gorbuscha. The sequence goes on from NW_025747302.1 coordinate 31,657, forward strand.
AACAGAACTATGGTCAGAACGTGACACCACAGCAAAAGCATGATTTTATGGCTGTTTTAAAACGAATTTCCTTTAATTCTACGTAGTAATGATTTATGTGCGCTATTTGATCAATTGATTTATTGATTCAATCTTTGCAAATAAATAATATGAATTGATTATTTACCCCTATGTTTTATTTTATTCTGTAATAGGGTACATTGTAACCATGTGTTCAAGCTAATCGAATCAAAGTTGATTTAGCGCTGTCCTTTTGGAACCATGAAGGGCACTCCAATCGTTTACAATAACACTCATCAAGATCTGTTGCTTAAGCCTAATAGTCTTACTCATCTCGCATTATTATTATTACAAATAGAAGAGTATCACTTCTCACAATGGTGCTCGTTTAGTAAAGTTAGATCCAAGCTGAATCAATGTCTCGTATGATCACATAACGATTAATGATTATTTTACATAACAGAACCAAATATAATAGCATAGCATAATAGGTCTATAGGCTAATGTTACTCTTCCACCAAAAACACCTCATCGTTTGTAATGAGATTTTAGAATGGTTAGCTGAAGCTGAATAGTACAAACAAAACTAAACTAAAAGTATCATGCGTCAAAACTCAACAGGATATATGCTTTGATTGAAACAAAAGGAAAGAAAGGTTTTGGGTCTGTTAACAGCATCTGCTCTAAACAGTCATCCAACAAGATCAAAATACATAGACTATTTCCATGATCTGTTTGTCCTTTATTGGAATAAAGACGCAGTTTTGCCGGTAATAACTATCATCCACGATTGACAGTGATGAGGGCCTATTTTGAAATGAGGTATTCCTAGCTCAGTGTTTGAGGGAATTACAAATATAAAATGTTCTTGAGACAACATGTGTGGGCATAAGCAGACGTTGCAATTGGAAGATGCATGTTATAACAGGGCTCTCCAAACCTATTCTGTTTGTGTCATGTTTAATTGATGCATAATGCTAAGCCTGGCTGTTTTCGCCACGCAATTGTTTACATTGCAAAATCCGCTTTCCCTTTAAATAAAAACGATCAAGATAAACAGTTGTTGATGACGGTATTTTTATTCCATGATTCATATCATGCAACATGTGCAAATGTATGATCAACACAGAAAACCGAGAGGATTTATCTTCTCGCCTTTTAACGATACTTCTCGGAAAGCGCCAGGGCCAACTTGGCGAGGAACTTGTCCACAGACACGTGCACCTCAGGGGTAAAGTCGTCAGGGAACAGCATGGCCAGCACCACCAGGATGTTGTGGTTGATGATCTGTAGATGTAGAGGGAATAGAGATATTATGATGAAGCGTTTTAGGCCTAGTCCATATGCAAAATATAGTGTTTCTGAAGATTCAATTGGAACCTTCACAAAATACATACATATGACTCAAATTTGGACACGGTTGCCGCTGTGATATTTTGAGAAAGGGTGTATCGTTTTATTGATTCAGTAAGTTATTTAGTCACCTTGAAGTTGGCGGGATCCACACGCAGCGTGAAGGCGTGAAGCTCGCTGAGGGTCAGAAGACCACCGGCCAGGTCGTCGATCTTGGTCACCGCTTCCAGGACGCCTCCCATAACGGTCAGACCGTGCTTCTTGACGGGAGCAGAGCCGGGGCTCAGGTCCGTCCAGTGGGAGAAGTAGGTCTTGGTCTGGGGGTACACCACCAGGGTCCTGGAAATAAAAACATGTGATTATTTATTATGATTTAACGTGCGTAAATGCACCGCATAACTCTGTTACAGAACAATCTGTTCAATATATAAAGATGCCGTTACCTAGAGAGAGCCTCATTTCCGATGTCCTCTGCTTTGCCAGACACCTTTCCAAAAAAGGCTGTCACGATCTGTTTGTCCTTGGCTGTGAGACTCATTCTAGCGGTTTCTAGGACACAAGATATTGCTGGTGCCATAAGAGTGGACACTGGGAGTATTTATATGGTCTCTAAAGATCTCTTTGGCTTAGCTCCACCTTCAACTGGAAGTCATTGGATGTACACAATGTAGAGTTTGGTGATAGCCATCAGTTATGTACCATCAATATATTGCTATTGCATTATGATCAATCACAAATGTTACCCTTTACGCACGGATATACAGTATGTGTAAGTGTCATGTGCTTCAAATTGTCATGAATCTAAAGGCTACATTATGCATGATGCAACAATGTCTTTTATACTTCTTATAATATAATGAATACTGTAAGCTGTACGTTTTATGCACAAGGAATGGTCTTTGGAATATGTCTGATTGCTATTATTGTGGCTATTTAGGCGTTCATTTGTTTTATTTACTCTTTCATTGATTAATTCGTTTATGTAATCATTAATTAATTAATTGGATAATACATTCATTCATTCAGTAAATAGGCCTACTCCAATGACCAAAATGTACAGAAGGTACTTCTCATTCATCTGACCCTGTTTTGTCAAGGGTGGTACCAAACAAATGATAATGGACATCTCGTTGTCAAAGGTTGAGTGCCAAGATTGCTTTCTTATCTCTGCAACAGCAAGGCAACACTTTTGTTCACCCCTTCCGGTAAGGTGTGTTGAAGGTTGATTGACATTTTCTCAGTAGGTCAGTAGTTACGGTTAGGCCAGGTCTGTCGTTCAATTCACATGCTGCTGAATATCTATAGTCCTTACCACGTCGTGCGATGTCACTCAGATTTCCCTAAAAATAGGTAAATGCATATGTTGTGCCTTGCATGAGGGTATATCCGGCATAGGCTTTGTTCACCAATATCTATCCTGATGTCGTAGTAGCAGCTTATAAAGGGCATGTCGCCATTTGTTAGGTGCGTGGACAAAATCGGAGTAATACGTTTTGTCAAGAAGAATATTGATTGATTGGGTAAGCTAATACACCTTGCTTGATACGTGTATAATTGAAGTATATCTCACTTGCTTTTCAAAGGGTGGCGCTGGTGAAACTACTGTGAAGGCTACTCTAACCTCCGCACCTCCACTTCTCTCGACCAGAGAGATAACGAGGAAAGTTGAGCCAATGATTATCATGTTCACAATTTGTTTTAACCTTTTTGTTTCCTATCCCATAGCATAACGCGATTAGCCTATTTCGTCACCAAATGCAACTAGTAAGATTTTAAAAAATAAAATAAAATCATTATAGGTCTACTTATAGGATGGATCCAGCACCATGCTTAATGATAACGCAACACACTTCTTAATGTGTTGTAATGATGTTATAATAATGTTAAAGTCCTATTGGGTCGTCTTGTTTAAATAGTGCAGTTACGTTGCTCTTCAAACCCATTTTGAATTCCAACGTTCAGCTGCAGTACCAGTAAAAAGCTTGTTATAAGGGCACAAGGCGAGACCCAGATGCAGACACAGGAGGCAGATGGTTGGAGTCTTTGTAGTTTATTTATATCCAAAAGGAGTAGGCAAGAGAATGGTCAAAACCCAAGAGTCCAAGAGGTAAAGAGTGGCAGACAGGCTCGATGTCAGGGCAGGCAGAAGGGTCAGGCTGGCGGGTACGGAGTCCAGCTGGTCTTATCGACCAACACCATATAGTCATAGTTCTGCCAAATGCCTGAACGGCAACTGAGGTCGACTTATGGAAAAGTTTCACACCGGCAATATATGTCTCTTGTTAGTATCTTATAAAACACCATCAAGACGTTTAAAAAAAGGTTTATTAAATTAGACAAGTCAGTTAAGAACAAATTCGTATTTACAATCACGACCTACCCCGGCTAAACCCAGACGATGCTGGGCCAATTGTGCGCCGCCCTATAGGACACCTAATCCCGGCCGGATGTGATACAGCCTGTAGATAACAGTAGTTTTCTATTTTTCAGTGCTAGCTTTGTGAATTACTATAACAAAGACTTACCACCAGTCACTGCAAAATGTGGTAGACAGCAAGAATGTGGGAGAACGAAAGAAGTTAACTTTTTTGAAAGGGACCGAGCTAAAGGTGTGTTTATCAGTGAAGTATGGGCTCACGTTTTATCTTGCCATACTGAATTAGTTCCACCCTAAAAGCTCCAATTGGTTGCCTTGTTCTGATTAGAAACACCCTTTTCTTGGCAACAACCATCTCCAAGCGTTGAATGTATTGGGCAACATGGTATTAACTGATAAGTAAATCATTTTTTGGATATTAATTAATTGCGGGGTCAGGATTAGAAATCAATGTATTCACTTTAGTGAATCTAAATCAGTCTCGCTCTTATAAAATCATACAAAATGATTACTCAAATTATTACCATTTGTTTACGATAATTATGCATCAAATAAATAAGTCATATAACAAATTAAACATTTTTTGCACATCCCGGTCACTTTATTTACAAATCTCCGCTAAACATATAATCAATATGTGTAGGCTATCTGTCTGACTGTGACTGCCGATAACCACAGAACGAAGTCGACAAAAAAATAAAAAGTTGCCAAAGTATTTGCAATTGTTACAAACAAGTGAAGGATAAAACCGAGATGACTGCATTGAAAGGTACATATGCTACATGGGCCTATGTAGGCTATTTAAATCATATTGAAATCCATTTCATGTTCAGTTAATTGAGTTATATTTTGCAACTAGGTCATTTTTGTCTCAATGTGTTTCATGATGTGTGACAACATGTGAGCAATGGAGATCCAATATGTAATTTAGTGCATTATTATTGGGAAAGCCTAACCCTAGGCTAATAATCCGCCCCAATAGCCTACTCGCAGCCATAGGTCGCAATTTCTCTCTAGGTGCTGATCCGTCGTCAGTATTCTTGTGGAATAATTCTTATAAGGTGAGAGAAAGCTGATCATAGAGCAGCGCTGCTTTTCTTTGGATTATATCAGTATCGACGCACTTCGCGAACATTCTCTTTATGTGCTTGTTTGGGAAACAACAAACTCTTATAAAGTTGGCTCGTAAATAAGGAATTCATCTGGTAGGATCATCGTAATGCTGAAATAACATCGCACCTGGGAAGCGAGGCCCATCCCCGTACATCTCAATGTGTACGTGTCTTGAACATGTTAAATCTTACGTTTAAAAACGAGTCATTTTCAACTTCTTATCTAAGAAAATTGGCAATACTCAATTTCAACAAAAAATGGAATACGTTCAAATTGGCACGTATCTTGGAGGTGGGTCTGGGGTCTGCCATATAGCTTGTTTAATATAAAAACGTTCGTTTGTAACAGCTCATCGCTGAACTTTTACTTCAGTATCCTCTCTAAAGACGACAATGAGACTCACCGCTAAGGACAAGGCCGTGGTCAGGGCCTTCTGGGCTAAGGTGTCCGGCAAGGCTCAGGACGTCGGATGCGATGCTCTTTCTAGGTAATGGAATTATCCAAATGCTATATTGTTGTTTTAGAATATACAATTTGGTGTCAGCTAGTCTTAAATCTCGACATGTATTTTTCCACCCGTGCAGAATGCTGGTGGTGTACCCCCAGACCAAGACATACTTCTCCCACTGGCCGGACCTGAGCCCCGGTTCTGCCCCGGTCAGGAAGCATGGTAACTATCAAGATCGACGACCTCAAGGCAGGTCTCCTCGCCCTCAGCGAGCTGCACGCCTTCCAGCTGTGTATAGATCCAGCCAACTTCAAGGTGAGTACAGTATAATATGTATTTACATTTCAGTAGGCTACGTTTTACAGTAGAATAGACAACGTATGCTAAAATACCCTACATTAAAGATGCATACGAACTTATTTCCATGTATTTCCTCTTGTAGATCCTGTCCCATATTGGTGGTACTGGCCATTTTGTTCCCCGCTGACTTCACCCCAGAGGTTCATGTGTCCGTGGACAAGTTCCTGGCCGCACTGGCCCTGGCTCTGGCCGAAAAGTACAGATTAATTGTGGGGCATCATCAGGTAGCCTGGGTTTCACTGTTGGTTTGTGGGTGTTTGTTTCCTGTGTCAGTGTTTGTGCCACACGGGACTGTTTCGGTTTGGTTATTTCACGTATTAGTTTATTGTTTTTGCTTTTCTTATTAAAATCGTCATGAACACTTTTACCACGCGGCATCTTGGTCCGATCCTTACTCCTCTTCAGACGAAGAGGAGGAAATATGCCGTTACAAATCTGTAATCTAATGACTCGATTCCTATCTGAACACTTTAGGAGGTGCCTCTGATAAATGTATTTTATAGGGTTCTATTGACCAACTGACGTATTATTATTCATTACATTTTTAATGGCATTTTGATCTGGTTAAACTCTCTCTTGCCACGCTAATGCATCAACCAAGATCTGTTCTGAAAAGTTCTGTTGAACCTTTATGAATGACGATTGTGTGTAATTAAACAGAAATGTATCATTGCAGCGCTGCTCTTATTTGACTCAATGTATCAATGCTGCATCTCTGGACACACCTTTGTCTTCATTGTATGGGTCGCTCATGCACAGCTAATGTAACATGTCAGTGTTGTTAATTGTAATTGCAAAAAAAAAGATTTGTTATTTGCTAAATATTTGTATATATTGCACATGATCCATATCTGGTTAACAATGTTATTGCGATATTCACTCCCACAGCCAATCATATTACCATATTAGGCCTATCAGTCTGCTATATGTGCCACGATATTGATGTTCATGAAAGAAAAAAAAGGCACAGATGAAAATATTATTTTGCTGATTTTATTTGCTTTAGTAGACGGAAAACCATGTGCCTCTAATCAAATGATCAGCGCTTGTTGGTCCTCTGGTGGTCGTCCGTCTCGGAGTGGAGGGGCTCTAGTGGTACTGTCTGCCCAGGGAGCTCACAACGACGGCCAGGAACTTCTGGAAAGCGCCCTGGACATCAGCGGTGAAGTCAGCACCCATTCTCGCAGCAACGACAATAGTAAGGCAGTCAGCCAGCAGCTGCAAAAGAAAGGAGCAAATGGACAAGTAAGAAAACGCATTCTGCCACACCATTGTAAGAAAACGCATTCTGCCACACCATCTATGCCACACCATAGATAGGCAAGTACCTTGTGTGAAGTAGAACATTTCAATTTACCCGGAAGTTGTCTGGATCCACGCGCAATTTCTCGGAGTGCAGCACGCTCAACTCTGCGTAGGTGGCCTTGATGTCATCCATGTTCTTGACAGCCCGGTCCAGTCCGCGCAGGACGGTCTTTCCGTGAGCGGCGACCATTGGGTTTCCCTGGATGGCAGCGGCGTTGTACAGGTTTCCGAAGTTACCGAAATACCTCTGGGTCCAGGGGTACACAACCAGACACCTGTAGAAATAATAAACCGTTAAGAATGACACAAACGTGATATCTGCATACACACATATCTTACGGAAATCAATTAATGTGTAATTTGGAGATGTCAATTACGCGTTAATTACATGCTTGTCACAAATACGACTTCGTCTTGAAAGTCATAATAACAAGCGCATAATAATATAATAACAGTATAATAACATGACTAATTCCAATAATTTGTAGACCACAGTTTTAAACGCACTACCTGGAGAGAGCCGCGGGCCCAACGTCATCGTAGTCCATCTTCTCAAAGACGCTCTGAATGGTGGCGCGCTCAAAGTCTGTCCACTGAACCATGTTGCTAGCTGTTGAAGTTTCTTTCGCAGAGGCTAACGAATCATATACACTTTGTCTTCGCTTGAGCAGCGTTTTTAAAAGGATCGGGTCGCTCCTCCCTAAAGACAGCGATGGGTGGGGTCATGGTAAGGGACTGTATAAGCCAAAAGTCACAGATTTTACTGAGATAATAATGTGAAGTTTTACTGTTTACCATATATGTTTAAAAGCCATTTGAAAAGAATACATTGTCCTAAAATCCATGAGGAAATCATTCATTTAAGTATTAGGTTACATACCAATTATTACATTATTAGAAATATTAACAAAAATAAGCCCCAAACAGTGTGGAAATATACCATTCTCAACACATGCAAATACATGTGTAATATGCCTACTATTGCACATTAGTTACACTTCTTGGGGATTCAATTACTTTGAGAAACATTTTTCAACTATCTCTGTGTATGCCTATAGTCAGATATTAGTACGATATAACTACGATATTAATATATTACTAAGATATATTAAATAGCCTATTAAGATATTACGACATTTTTATCTTTGTAATACATTTCTAAACAAATGAATGGATATTTCACCTCTATGTTCATTCTGCGCTAGTAAGGTCAAACCCATTTAATATGTATTTTTATAGTTGCACTATTCCAGTCTATTTGGGGGTAATGCATCTCTACTGTCAACTTTTCGATATTTCTGAATACAGGCTTCTATTTCTTACTTATGATACAGGCAATTTAGCTAATGACAATACAATTAGACTTCTCTTTATTGGTTAAATATCATAAAGCCAGAGTGATAAATAAATAAATGAATATTGAATAATTTTGTACTGAAATAAAATATGGGAAATGACCGACTCCCTTGTGAAAACTACCAGCATTAAAAAACCTCTCAACACATCTCTAATACTAAAAACTTCGTAGACTTCAATGACTGTCATAAACATGTATATATATATTTTTATCCATCTCTACACTGTGTGTTTTATGTTTGATATTGTGTGCTGCTCAAAAGGTGCTAACAATGTCTTTGTACGTCTTGTATGGAGGATTGTACCAACTTGTGTTTTTGTCCAGTAAAATAAGCAAATAATTGTAATAACTTGAGAGGGATTGTGCCTATTGAACATGAACAAAATACATGTTGTATCTTGTTTATCTTGGAGGTGGGTCTGCATTGGGTGGGGCTCGCGGCTAATATAAAAGTCTTCGTTTGTAAGAGCTCATCACTGAACTTCGACTCCAGCATCGTCTTTAACTACAACCATGAGTCTCACCGCTAAGGACAAGAAAATGGTCAAGGCCTTCTGGGCCAAGGTGGCCGGCAAAGCTGAAGACATCGGCTGCGATGCTCTGTCTAGGTAATGGCTGTCGTGCTGCTAATCTTATAGCTGTTTTTGAAGTAAAAATGTAGACTGTTTGGTGTTAGTGTTCCATCTTTCGTGACATGTTTTTTTCTTCCGGTGCAGGACGCTGGTTGTGTACCCCCAAACCAAGACCTACTTCTCCCACTGGAAGGACCTGAGCCCCGGTTCTGCCCCAGTCAGGAAGCACGGTGGGACCATCATGGGAGGCATCAGTTTAGCCGTGGCCAGCATCGACGACATCAGCGCAGGTCTCCTCGCCCTCAGCGAGCTGCATGCCTTCACGCTGCGTGTCGATCCCGCCAACTTCAAGGTCAGGACAGTCACAGCATTATTTATAATAATTTGTTTACCGTTGACACCAAGTGAAAATGTATAGTTAAAATGCATTTAAAATATATCGGGTACTCTTTACAGTAAAATGGACAACGTAGATTATTAAATAAAATATCCTATTAAAACATGTAGCGTACTAATGTCCATTCCTTTCGTCCTGTAGATCCTGTCCCACAACATCTTGGTGGTGCTGGCTATCTTGTTCCCCAATGATTTCAACCCCGAAGCTCATGTGGCCATGGACAAGTTCCTGGCAGCGGTGGGCCGGGCTCTGTCTGAGAAGTACCGATAAGATGTGGACAGAAGGCATCAGACCAGACGGATTGCAGCATTGATCAGCACTGTGCTCAGCTCTGTATTGTTCTAAAGTATAATTAAATGTCAAAACGCACATAATTACGTTTTTTGGTCTTTACTTTGGTTTTTAATTCGTTGTTTTGTAGAGCACAGGACCTGATATGATTAAATAAGTTGCTGTTTGCAAGTCTGAAAGACATCGAAAGTCAAAAAGGTATTCATAAAGAAAATGGAAACTATATGCAAAACATTTCCACACAAAGCGGTGCTTAGAGAAGTTAGCAGTAAAAGTTTAGAAGTAAATAAATGAAATCAGAGAAGGGGAACAAAGTCGAAATAGTAGCCCATAGATCAATCAAATGGCTCGCTTAGAACTTAGAACTAGATTGAACAAACTATTTGACATAGGACCACATAAACACAATGGAAAAAACGATTTGATATAACAAAGTTATATATATTAGATAATTAGGTTAATTAATAAACAAAAATGTATCTCATGTTGATCTGGATAAAGCTAGAATCCTTAGTTGAAACAATGAAAAAGTAGTCATGGTCTGTTTTGGTAAAAAGCTGCGGGTGGGCATAGAGAGATGTGACCACTCTCAAAATCGTAGACAGAGCTATTGATGCAAGGACTGACTATCCATGATATAAAAATTATAGTTTTAACCATGTTTACAGGCTATGCAGTGTCGTTTTACATTGAATTTTTTTGCGATCAGAGTAAATGAGTAAAACAAGCGTATATCTTGGGTTCTAATGGGGTACGACAGTTGAACTGATCTCATGAGGCATTTATAAGTTATATTCTTTAAGAATCAATGGGTATATATTATTAATTCTCAAAATAGATATACAGTTGAAGTCGGAAGTTTACATACACCTTAGCCAAATACATTTAAACTCAGTTTTCACAATTCCTGACATTTAATCCAAGTTAAAATTCCCTGTCTTTTTTAATGTCAGACTAATAGTAGAGAGAATTATTTATTTCAGCTTTTATTTATTTCCTCACATTCCCAGTGGGTCAGAAGTTTACATACTGTACATTCAATTAGTATTTGGTAGCATTGCCTTTAAATTGTTTAACGTGGGTCAAACGTTTTGGGTAGCCTTCCTCAAGCTTCCCACAATAAGTTGGGTGAATTTTGGCCCATTCCTCCTGACAGAGGAATGTAAATGAGTCAGGTTCGTAGGCCTCCTTTCTCGCACACACTTTTTCAGTTCTACCCACACATTTTCTATAAGATTGAGGCTTTGTAATGGCCACTCCAATACCTTGACTTTGTTGTCCTTAAGCCATTTTTCCACAACGTTGGAAGTATGCTTGGGGTCATTGTCCATTTGGAAGACCCATTTGCAACCAAACTTTAACTTCCTGACTGATGTCTTGAGATGTTTCTTCAATATATCCACACAATTTTCCTCCCTCATAATGCCATCTATTTTATGAAGTGCACCAGTCCCTCCTGCAGCAAAGCACCCCCACAACATGATGCTGCCACCCCCGTGCTTCACGGTTGGGGTGGTGCTCTTCGGCTTGCAAGTCTCCTCCTATTTCCTACAGCATCTTCACAAGGTCCTCAAGGTCCACAAGGTGCTTTTGTTCTGTGATTGATTTGCACTTTTCGCAGCAATGTTCGTTCATCTCTAGGAGACAGAACGCGTCTCCTTCCTGAGCGGTATGACGGCTGCGTGGTACCGTGGGGTTTATACTTGCGTACTCTTGTTCGTACAGATGAACGTGGTACATTCAGGCATTTGGAAATTGCTCCCAAGGATGAACCAGACTTGTGGAGCTCTAAAAAAAAAAATTCTGAGGTCTTGGCTGATTTCTTTCGATTCTCCCATGATGTGAAGCAAAGAGGCACTGAGTTTGAAGGTCGGCCTTGAAATCAATCCACAGGTACACCTCCAATTGACTCAAATTATATCAGTTAGCCTATCAGAAGCTTCTAAAGCCATGACATCATTTGCTGGAATTTTCCAAACTGTTTAAATGCAGTCAACTTAGTGTATGTAAACTTCTGAGAGTGAATTATAAGTGAACTAATCTGTCTGTAAACAATTGTTGGAAAAATTACTTGTGTCATGCACAAAGTAGATGTCCTAACCGACTTGCCAAGACTATAGTTTGTTAACGAGTTTTAATGACTCCAACATAAGTGTATGTAAACTTCCGATTTCAACTGTAGCAACTAGGGAGTCTAGGTTTAAACTCTCAACCAATCAACAATTTCTTGCCAGACTAATACATTAACCTAACATTGAATACCAGATCTGTTATGAAAAGTTATCTTCAAATTTTATGAAGGAGATGATTGTGTTTAAACAGGAATTAATCATTGCAGTCCTGATATCATTGAAACGCATAGTATCAATTCTGCACCATTAAACACACGGTTGTATTTATTAGTTGCATTGGTTTGTTCATGCACAGCTAATGTAACATGTCAGTGTGGTTAATTAGCAAATATTTTAGTTATTTGCTAAATATTTTTATATATTGCACATTATCAATATCTGATTAACCATATTGATGTTCATGCAAGAAAATAAAGCACAGATAAAAGATATTTGCGGAAGATTTTATTTGCTTTAGTAGAAGGAACAACATGTGCCTCTAAACAAATGATCTGCGCTTGTTTGTTCTCTTAGCTTGTTGGTCCTCCGGGCTTGTTGGTCCTCTGGTGGTCTTCCGTCTCGGAGTGGAGGGGCTCTAGTGGTACTGTCTGCCCAGGGAGCTCACCACGACGGCCAGGAACTTCTGAAAGCGCCCTGGACATCAGCGGTGAAGTCAGCACCCATTCTCGCAGCAACGACAATAGTAAGGCAGTCAGCCAGCAGCTGCAAAAGAAAGGAGCAAATGGACAAGTAAGAAAACGCATTCTGCCACAACATTGTAAGAAAACGCATTCTGCCACACCATCTATGCCACACCATAGATAGGCAAGTACATTGTGTGAAGTAGAACATTTCAATTTACCCGGAAGTTGTCTGGATCCACGCGCAATTTCTCGGAGTGCAGCACGCTCAGCTCTGCGTAGGTGGCCTTGATGTCATCCATGTTCTTGACAGCCCGGTCCAGTCCGCGCAGGACGGTCTTTCCGTGAGCGGCGACCATTGGATTTCCCTGGATGGCAGCGGCGTTGTACAGGTTTCCGAAGTTACCGAAATACCTCTGGGTCCAGGGGTACACAACCAGACACCTGTAGAAATAATAAACCGTTAAGAATGACACAAACGTGATATCTGCATACACACATATCTTACGGAAATCAATTAATGTGTAATTTGGAGATGTCAATTACGCGTTAATTACATGCTTGTCACAAATACGACTTCGTCTTGAAAGTCATAATAACAAGCGCATAATAATATAATAACAGTATAATAACATGACTAATTCCAATAATTTGTAGACCACAGTTTTAAACGCACTACCTGGAGAGAGCCGCGGGCCCAACGTCATCGTAGTCCATCTTCTCAAAGACGCTCTGAATGGTGGCGCGCTCAAAGTCTGTCCACTGAACCATGTTGCTAGCTGTTGAAGTTTCTTTCGCAGAGGCTAACGAATCATTTACACTTTGTCTTCGCTTGAGCAGCGTTTTTAAAAGGATCGGGTCGCTCCTCCCTAAAGACAGCGATGGGTGGGGTCATGGTAAGGGGCTGTATAAGCCAAAAGTCACAGATTTTACTGAGATAATAATGTGAAGTTTTACTGTTTACCATATATGTTTAAAAGCCATTTGAAAAGAATACATTGTCCTAAAATCCATGAGGAAATCATTCATTTAAGTATTAGGTTACATACCAATTATTACATTATTAGAAATATTAACAAAAATAAGCCCCAAACAGTGTGGAAATATACCATTCTCAACACATGCAAATACATGTGTAATATGCCTACTATCTGAAGATATAGACCTATTGCACATTAGTTACACTTCTTGGGGATTCAATTACTTTGAGAAACATTTTTCAACTATCTCTGTGTATGCCTATAGTCAGATATTAGTACGATATAACTACGATATTAATATATTACTAAGATATATTAAATAGCCTATTAAGATATTACGACATTTTTATCTTTGTAATACATTTCTAAACAAATGAATGGATATTTCACCTCTATGTTCATTCTGCGCTAGTATGGTCAAACCCATTTAATATTTATTTGTATAGTTGCACTATTCCAGTCTATTTGGGGGTAATGCATCTCTACTGTCAACTTTTCGATATTTCTGAATACAGGCTTCTATTTCTTACTTCTGATACAGGCGATTTAGCTAATGACAATACAATTAGACTTCTCTTTATTGGGTAAATATCATAAAGCCAGAGTGATAAATAAATAAACGAATATTGAGTTATTTTGTACTGAAATAAAATATGGGAAATGACCGACTCCCTTGTGAAAACTACCAGCATTAAAAAACCTCTCAACACATCTCTAATACTAAAAACTTCGTAGACTTCAATGACTGTCATAAACATGTATATATATATTTTTATCCATCTCTACACTGTGTGTTTTATGTTTGATATTGTGTGCTGCTCAAAAGGTGCTAACAATGTCTTTGTACGTCTTGTATGGAGGATTGTACCAACTTGTGTTTTTGTCCAGTAAAATAAGCAAAGAATTGTAATAACTTGAGAGGGATTGTGCCTATTGAACATGAACAAAATACATGTTGTATCTTGTTTATCTTGGAGGTGGGTCTGCATTGGGTGGGGCTCGCGGCTAATATAAAAGTCTTCGTTTGTAAGAGCTCATCACTGAACTTCGACTCCAGCATCGTCTTTAACTACAACCATGAGTCTCACCGCTAAGGACAAGAAAATGGTCAAGGCCTTCTGGGCCAAGGTGGCCGGCAAAGCTGAAGACATCGGCTGCGATGCTCTGTCTAGGTAATGGCTGTCGTGCTGCTAATCTTATAGCTGTTTTTGAAGTAAAAATGTAGACTGTTTGGTGTTAGTGTTCCATCTTTCGTGACATGTTTTTTTCTTCCGGTGCAGGACGCTGGTTGTGTACCCCCAAACCAAGACCTACTTCTCCCACTGGAAGGACCTGAGCCCCGGTTCTGCCCCAGTCAGGAAGCACGGTGGGACCATCATGGGAGGCATCAGTTTAGCCGTGGCCAGCATCGACGACATCAGCGCAGGTCTCCTCGCCCTCAGCGAGCTGCATGCCTTCACGCTGCGTGTCGATCCCGCCAACTTCAAGGTCAGGACAGTCACAGCATTATTTATAATAATTTGTTTACCGTTGACACCAAGTGAAAATGTATAGTTAAAATGCATTTAAAATATATCGGGTACTCTTTACAGTAAAATGGACAACGTAGATTATTAAATAAAATATCCTATTAAAACATGTAGCGTACTAATGTCCATTCCTTTCGTCCTGTAGATCCTGTCCCACAACATCTTGGTGGTGCTGGCTATCTTGTTCCCAATGATTTCAACCCCGAAGCTCATGTGGCCATGGACAAGTTCCTGGCAGCGGTGGGCCGGGCTCTGTCTGAGAAGTACCGATAAGATGTGGACAGAAGGCATCAGACCAGACGGATTGCAGCATTGATCAGCACTGTGCTCAGCTCTGTATTGTTCTAAAGTATAATTAAATGTCAAAACGCACATAATTACGTTTTTTGGTCTTTACTTTGGTTTTTAATTCGTTGTTTTGTAGAGCACAGGACCTGATATGATTAAATAAGTTGCTGTTTGCAAGTCTGAAAGACATCGAAAGTCAAAAAGGTATTCATAAAGAAAATGGAAACTATATGCAAAACATTTCCACACAAAGCGGTGCTTAGAGAAGTTAGCAGTAAAAGTTTAGAAGTAAATAAATGAAATCAGAGAAGGGGAACAAAGTCGAAATAGTAGCCTATAGATCAATCAAATGGCTCGCTTAGAACTTAGAACTAGATTGAACAAACTATTTGACATAGGACCACATAAACACAATGGAAAAAACGATTTGATATAACAAAGTTATATATATTAGATAATTAGGTTAATTAATAAACAAAAATGTATCTCATGTTGATCTGGATAAAGCTAGAATCCTTAGTTGAAACAATGAAAAAGTAGTCATGGTCTGTTTTGGTAAAAAGCTGCGGGGTGGGCATAGAGAGATGTGACCACTCTCAAAATCGTAGACAGAGCTATTGATGCAAGGACTGACTATCCATGATATAAAAATTATAGTTTTAACCATGTTTACAGGCTATGCAGTGTCGTTTTACATTGATTTTTTTTGCGATCAGAGTAAATTAGTAAAACAAGCGTATATCTTGGGTTCTAATGGGGTACGACAGTTGAACTGATCTCATGAGGCATTTATAAGTTATATTCTTTAAGAATCAATGGGTATATATTATTAATTCTCAAAATAGATATACAGTTGAAGTCGGAAGTTTACATACACCTTAGCCAAATACATTTAAACTCAGTTTTCACAATTCCTGACATTTAATCCAAGTTAAAATTCCCTGTCTTTTTTAATGTCAGACTAATAGTAGAGAAAATTATTTATTTCAGCTTTTATTTATTTCCTCACATTCCCAGTGGGTCAGAAGTTTACATACTGTACATTCAATTAGTATTTGGTAGCATTGCCTTTAAATTGTTTAACGTGGGTCAAACGTTTTGGGTAGCCTTCCTCAAGCTTCCCACAATAAGTTGGGTGAATTTTGGCCCATTCCTCCTGACAGAGGAATGTAAATGAGTCAGGTTCGTAGGCCTCCTTTCTCGCACACACTTTTTCAGTTCTACCCACACATTTTCTATAAGATTGAGGCTTTGTAATGGCCACTCCAATACCTTGACTTTGTTGTCCTTAAGCCATTTTTCCACAACGTTGGAAGTATGCTTGGGGTCATTGTCCATTTGGAAGACCCATTTGCAACCAAACTTTAACTTCCTGACTGATGTCTTGAGATGTTTCTTCAATATATCCACACAATTTTCCTCCCTCATAATGCCATCTATTTTATGAAGTGCACCAGTCCCTCCTGCAGCAAAGCACCCCCACAACATGATGCTGCCACCCCCGTGCTTCACGGTTGGGGTGGTGCTCTTCGGCTTGCAAGTCTCCCCCTATTTCCTACAGCATCTTCACAAGGTCCTCAAGGTCCACAAGGTGCTTTTGTTCTGTGATTGATTTGCACTTTTCGCAGCAATGTTCGTTCATCTCTAGGAGACAGAACGCGTCTCCTTCCTGAGCGGTATGACGGCTGCGTGGTACCGTGGGGTTTATACTTGCGTACTCTTGTTCGTACAGATGAACGTGGTACATTCAGGCATTTGGAAATTGCTCCCAAGGATGAACCAGACTTGTGGAGCTCTAAAAAAAAAAATTCTGAGGTCTTGGCTGATTTCTTTCGATTCTCCCATGATGTGAAGCAAAGAGGCACTGAGTTTGAAGGTCGGCCTTGAAATCAATCCACAGGTACACCTCCAATTGACTCAAATTATATCAGTTAGCCTATCAGAAGCTTCTAAAGCCATGACATCATTTGCTGGAATTTTCCAAACTGTTTAAATGCAGTCAACTTAGTGTATGTAAACTTCTGAGAGTG
The DNA here is from genome assembly GCF_021184085.1 of Oncorhynchus gorbuscha. Classification (NCBI taxonomy): domain Eukaryota; kingdom Metazoa; phylum Chordata; class Actinopteri; order Salmoniformes; family Salmonidae; genus Oncorhynchus; species Oncorhynchus gorbuscha. The sequence continues at coordinate 48,809 of NW_025747302.1, forward strand.
AATTATAAGTGAACTAATCTGTCTGTAAACAATTGTTGGAAAAATTACTTGTGTCATGCACAAAGTAGATGTCCTAACCGACTTGCCAAGACTATAGTTTGTTAACGAGTTTTAATGACTCCAACATAAGTGTATGTAAACTTCCGATTTCAACTGTAGCAACTAGGGAGTCTAGGTTTAAACTCTCAACCAATCAACAATTTCTTGCCAGACTAATACATTAACCTAACATTGAATACCAGATCTGTTATGAAAAGTTATCTTCAAATTTTATGAAGGAGATGATTGTGTTTAAACAGGAATTAATCATTGCAGTCCTGATATCATTGAAACGCATAGTATCAATTCTGCACCATTAAACACACGGTTGTATTTATTAGTTGCATTGGTTTGTTCATGCACAGCTAATGTAACATGTCAGTGTGGTTAATTAGCAAATATTTTAGTTATTTGCTAAATATTTTTATATATTGCACATTATCAATATCTGATTAACCATATTGATGTTCATGCAAGAAAATAAAGCACAGATAAAAGATATTTGCGGAAGATTTTATTTGCTTTAGTAGAAGGAACAACATGTGCCTCTAAACAAATGATCTGCGCTTGTTTGTTCTCTTAGCTTGTTGGTCCTCCGGGCTTGTTGGTCCTCTGGTGGTCTTCCGTCTCGGAGTGGAGGGGCTCTAGTGGTACTGTCTGCCCAGGAGCTCACCACGACGGCCAGGAACTTCTGGAAAGCGCCCTGGACATCAGCGGTGAAGTCAGCACCCATTCTCGCAGCAACGACAATAGTAAGGCAGTCAGCCAGCAGCTGCAAAAGAAAGGAGCAAATGGACAAGTAAGAAAACGCATTCTGCCACACCATTGTAAGAAAACGCATTCTGCCACACCATCTATGCCACACCATAGATAGGCAAGTACATTGTGTGAAGTAGAACATTTCAATTTACCCGGAAGTTGTCTGGATCCACGCGCAATTTCTCGGAGTGCAGCACGCTCAGCTCTGCGTAGGTGGCCTTGATGTCATCCATGTTCTTGACAGCCCGGTCCAGTCCGCGCAGGACGGTCTTTCCGTGAGCGGCGACCATTGGGTTTCCCTGGATGGCAGCGGCGTTGTACAGGTTTCCGAAGTTACCGAAATACCTCTGGGTCCAGGGGTACACAACCAGACACCTGTAGAAATAATAAACCGTTAAGACTGACACAAACGTGATATCTGCATACACACATATCTTACGGAAATCAATTAATGTGTAATTTGGAGATGTCAATTACGCGTTAATTACATGCTTGTCACAAATACGACTTCGTCTTGAAAGTCATAATAACAAGCGCATAATAATATAATAACAGTATAATAACATGACTAATTCCAATAATTTGTAGACCACAGTTTTAAACGCACTACCTGGAGAGAGCCGCGGGCCCAACGTCATCGTAGTCCATCTTCTCAAAGACGCTCTGAATGGTGGCGCGCTCAAAGTCTGTCCACTGAACCATGTTGCTAGCTGTTGAAGTTTCTTTCGCAGAGGCTAACGAATCATTTACACTTTGTCTTCGCTTGAGCAGCGTTTTTAAAAGGATCGGGTCGCTCCTCCCTAAAGACAGCGATGGGTGGGGTCATGGTAAGGGGCTGTATAAGCCAAAAGTCACAGATTTTACTGAGATAATAATGTGAAGTTTTACTGTTTACCATATATGTTTAAAAGCCATTTGAAAAGAATACATTGTCCTAAAATCCATGAGGAAATCATTCATTTAAGTATTAGGTTACATACCAATTATTACATTATTAGAAATATTAACAAAAATAAGCCCCAAACAGTGTGGAAATATACCATTCTCAACACATGCAAATACATGTGTAATATGCCTACTATCTGAAGATATAGACCTATTGCACATTAGTTACACTTCTTGGGGATTCAATTACTTTGAGAAACATTTTTCAACTATCTCTGTGTATGCCTATAGTCAGATATTAGTACGATATAACTACGATATTAATATATTACTAAGATATATTAAATAGCCTATTAAGATATTACGACATTTTTATCTTTGTAATACATTTCTAAACAAATGAATGGATATTTCACCTAATATAATAATAATATATGCCATTTAGCAGACGCTTTTATCCAAAGCGACTTACAGTCATGTGTGCATACATTCTACGTATGGGTGGTCCCGGGGATCGAACCCACTACCCTGGCGTTACAAGCGCCATGCTCTACCAACTGAGCTACGTTCATTCTGCGCTAGTAAGGTCAAACCCATTTAATATGTATTTTTATAGTTGCACTATTCCAGTCTATTTGGGGGTAATGCATCTCTACTGTCAACTTTTCGATATTTCTGAATACAGGCTTCTATTTCTTACTTATGATACAGGCAATTTAGCTAATGACAATACAATTAGACTTCTCTTTATTGGTTAAATATCATAAAGCCAGAGTGATAAATAAATAAATGAATATTGAATAATTTTGTACTGAAATAAAATATGGGAAATGACCGACTCCCTTGTGAAAACTACCAGCATTAAAAAACCTCTCAACACATCTCTAATACTAAAAACTTCGTAGACTTCAATGACTGTCATAAACATGTATATATATATTTTTATCCATCTCTACACTGTGTGTTTTATGTTTGATATTGTGTGCTGCTCAAAAGGTGCTAACAATGTCTTTGTACGTCTTGTATGGAGGATTGTACCAACTTGTGTTTTTGTCCAGTAAAATAAGCAAAGAATTGTAATAACTTGAGAGGGATTGTGCCTATTGAACATGAACAAAATACATGTTGTATCTTGTTTATCTTGGAGGTGGGTCTGCATTGGGTGGGGCTCGCGGCTAATATAAAAAGTCTTCGTTTGTAAGAGCTCATCACTGAACTTCGACTCCAGCATCGTCTTTAACTACAACCATGAGTCTCACCGCTAAGGACAAGAAAATGGTCAAGGCCTTCTGGGCCAAGGTGGCCGGCAAAGCTGAAGACATCGGCTGCGATGCTCTGTCTAGGTAATGGCTGTCGTGCTGCTAATCTTATAGCTGTTTTTGAAGTAAAAATGTAGACTGTTTGGTGTTAGTGTTCCATCTTTCGTGACATGTTTTTTTCTTCCGGTGCAGGACGCTGGTTGTGTACCCCCAAACCAAGACCTACTTCTCCCACTGGAAGGACCTGAGCCCCGGTTCTGCCCCAGTCAGGAAGCACGGTGGGACCATCATGGGAGGCATCAGTTTAGCCGTGGCCAGCATCGACGACATCAGCGCAGGTCTCCTCGCCCTCAGCGAGCTGCATGCCTTCACGCTGCGTGTCGATCCCGCCAACTTCAAGGTCAGGACAGTCACAGCATTATTTATAATAATTTGTTTACCGTTGACACCAAGTGAAAATGTATAGTTAAAATGCATTTAAAATATATCGGGTACTCTTTACAGTAAAATGGACAACGTAGATTATTAAATAAAATATCCTATTAAAACATGTAGCGTACTAATGTCCATTCCTTTCGTCCTGTAGATCCTGTCCCACAACATCTTGGTGGTGCTGGCTATCTTGTTCCCCAATGATTTCAACCCCGAAGCTCATGTGGCCATGGACAAGTTCCTGGCAGCGGTGGGCCGGGCTCTGTCTGAGAAGTACCGATAAGATGTGGACAGAAGGCATCAGACCAGACGGATTGCAGCATTGATCAGCACTGTGCTCAGCTCTGTATTGTTCTAAAGTATAATTAAATGTCAAAACGCACATAATTACGTTTTTTGGTCTTTACTTTGGTTTTTAATTCGTTGTTTTGTAGAGCACAGGACCTGATATGATTAAATAAGTTGCTGTTTGCAAGTCTGAAAGACATCGAAAGTCAAAAAGGTATTCATAAAGAAAATGGAAACTATATGCAAAACATTTCCACACAAAGCGGTGCTTAGAGAAGTTAGCAGTAAAAGTTTAGAAGTAAATAAATGAAATCAGAGAAGGGGAACAAAGTCGAAATAGTAGCCTATAGATCAATCAAATGGCTCGCTTAGAACTTAGAACTAGATTGAACAAACTATTTGACATAGGACCACATAAACACAATGGAAAAAACGATTTGATATAACAAAGTTATATATATTAGATAATTAGGTTAATTAATAAACAAAAATTTATCTCATGTTGATCTGGATAAAGCTAGAATCCTTAGTTGAAACAATGAAAAAGTAGTCATGGTCTGTTTTGGTAAAAAGCTGCGGGGTGGGCATAGAGAGATGTGACCACTCTCAAAATCGTAGACAGAGCTATTGATGCAAGGACTGACTATCCATGATATAAAAATTATAGTTTTAACCATGTTTACAGGCTATGCAGTGTCGTTTTACATTGAATTTTTTTGCGATCAGAGTAAATTAGTAAAACAAGCGTATATCTTGGGTTCTAATGGGGTACGACAGTTGAACTGATCTCATGAGGCATTTATAAGTTATATTCTTTAAGAATCAATGGGTATATATTATTAATTCTCAAAATAGATATACAGTTGAAGTCGGAAGTTTACATACACCTTAGCCAAATACATTTAAACTCAGTTTTCACAATTCCTGACATTTAATCCAAGTTAAAATTCCCTGTCTTTTTTAATGTCAGACTAATAGTAGAGAGAATTATTTATTTCAGCTTTTATTTATTTCCTCACATTCCCAGTGGGTCAGAAGTTTACATACTGTACATTCAATTAGTATTTGGTAGCATTGCCTTTAAATTGTTTAACGTGGGTCAAACGTTTTGGGTAGCCTTCCTCAAGCTTCCCACAATAAGTTGGGTGAATTTTGGCCCATTCCTCCTGACAGAGGAATGTAAATGAGTCAGGTTCGTAGGCCTCCTTTCTCGCACACACTTTTTCAGTTCTACCCACACATTTTCTATAAGATTGAGGCTTTGTAATGGCCACTCCAATACCTTGACTTTGTTGTCCTTAAGCCATTTTTCCACAACGTTGGAAGTATGCTTGGGGTCATTGTCCATTTGGAAGACCCATTTGCAACCAAACTTTAACTTCCTGACTGATGTCTTGAGATGTTTCTTCAATATATCCACACAATTTTCCTCCCTCATAATGCCATCTATTTTATGAAGTGCACCAGTCCCTCCTGCAGCAAAGCACCCCCACAACATGAGCACCCCCGTGCTTCACGGTTGGGGTGGTGCTCTTCGGCTTGCAAGTCTCCCCTATTTCCTACAGCATCTTCACAAGGTCCTCAAGGTCCACAAGGTGCTTTTGTTCTGTGATTGATTTGCACTTTTCGCAGCAATGTTCGTTCATCTCTAGGAGACAGAACGCGTCTCCTTCCTGAGCGGTATGACGGCTGCGTGGTACCGTGGGGTTTATACTTGCGTACTCTTGTTCGTACAGATGAACGTGGTACATTCAGGCATTTGGAAATTGCTCCCAAGGATGAACCAGACTTGTGGAGCTCTAAAAAAAAATTCTGAGGTCTTGGCTGATTTCTTTCGATTCTCCCATGATGTGAAGCAAAGAGGCACTGAGTTTGAAGGTCGGCCTTGAAATCAATCCACAGGTACACCTCCAATTGACTCAAATTATATCAGTTAGCCTATCAGAAGCTTCTAAAGCCATGACATCATTTGCTGGAATTTTCCAAACTGTTTAAATGCAGTCAACTTAGTGTATGTAAACTTCTGAGAGTGAATTATAAGTGAACTAATCTGTCTGTAAACAATTGTTGGAAAAATTACTTGTGTCATGCACAAAGTAGATGTCCTAACCAACTTGCCAAGACTATAGTTTGTTAACGAGTTTTAATGACTCCAACATAAGTGTATGTAAACTTCCGATTTCAACTGTAGCAACTAGGGAGTCTAGGTTTAAACTCTCAACCAATCAACAATTTCTTGCCAGACTAATACATTAACCTAACATTGAATACCAGATCTGTTATGAAAAGTTATCTTCAAATTTTATGAAGGAGATGATTGTGTTTAAACAGGAATTAATCATTGCAGTCCTGATATCATTGAAACGCATAGTATCAATTCTGCACCATTAAACACACGGTTGTATTTATTAGTTGCATTGGTTTGTTCATGCACAGCTAATGTAACATGTCAGTGTGGTTAATTAGCAAATATTTTAGTTATTTGCTAAATATTTTTATATATTGCACATTATCAATATCTGATTAACCATATTGATGTTCATGCAAGAAAATAAAGCACAGATAAAAGATATTTGCGGAAGATTTTATTTGCTTTAGTAGAAGGAACAACATGTGCCTCTAAACAAATGATCTGCGCTTGTTTGTTCTCTTAGCTTGTTGGTCCTCCGGGCTTGTTGGTCCTCTGGTGGTCTTCCGTCTCGGAGTGGAGGGGCTCTAGTGGTACTGTCTGCCCAGGAGCTCACCACGACGGCCAGGAACTTCTGGAAAGCGCCCTGGACATCAGCGGTGAAGTCAGCACCCATTCTCGCAGCAACGACAATAGTAAGGCAGTCAGCCAGCAGCTGCAAAAGAAAGGAGCAAATGGACAAGTAAGAAAACGCATTCTGCCACACCATTGTAAGAAAACGCATTCTGCCACACCATCTATGCCACACCATAGATAGGCAAGTACATTGTGTGAAGTAGAACATTTCAATTTACCCGGAAGTTGTCTGGATCCACGCGCAATTTCTCGGAGTGCAGCACGCTCAGCTCTGCGTAGGTGGCCTTGATGTCATCCATGTTCTTGACAGCCCGGTCCAGTCCGCGCAGGACGGTCTTTCCGTGAGCGGCGACCATTGGGTTTCCCTGGATGGCAGCGGCGTTGTACAGGTTTCCGAAGTTACCGAAATACCTCTGGGTCCAGGGGTACACAACCAGACACCTGTAGAAATAATAAACCGTTAAGAATGACACAAACGTGATATCTGCATACACACATATCTTACGGAAATCAATTAATGTGTAATTTGGAGATGTCAATTACGCGTTAATTACATGCTTGTCACAAATACGACTTCGTCTTGAAAGTCATAATAACAAGCGCATAATATTATAATAACAGTATAATAACATGACTAATTCCAATAATTTGTAGACCACAGTTTTAAACGCACTACCTGGAGAGAGCCGCGGGCCCAACGTCATCGTAGTCCATCTTCTCAAAGACGCTCTGAATGGTGGCGCGCTCAAAGTCTGTCCACTGAACCATGTTGCTAGCTGTTGAAGTTTCTTTCGCAGAGGCTAACGAATCATTTACACTTTGTCTTCGCTTGAGCAGCGTTTTTAAAAGGATCGGGTCGCTCCTCCTAAAGACAGCGATGGGTGGGGTCATGGTAAGGGGCTGTATAAGCCAAAAGTCACAGATTTTACTGAGATAATAATGTGAAGTTTTACTGTTTACCATATATGTTTAAAAGCCATTTGAAAAGAATACATTGTCCTAAAATCCATGAGGAAATCATTCATTTAAGTATTAGGTTACATACCAATTATTACATTATTAGAAATATTAACAAAAATAAGCCCCAAACAGTGTGGAAATATACCATTCTCAACACATGCAAATACATGTGTAATATGCCTACTATCTGAAGATATAGACCTATTGCACATTAGTTACACTTCTTGGGGATTCAATTACTTTGAGAAACATTTTTCAACTATCTCTGTGTATGCCTATAGTCAGATATTAGTACGATATAACTACGATATTAATATATTACTAAGATATATTAAATAGCCTATTAAGATATTACGACATTTTTATCTTTGTAATACATTTCTAAACAAATGAATGGATATTTCACCTCTATGTTCATTCTGCGCTAGTATGGTCAAACCCATTTAATATTTATTTGTATAGTTGCACTATTCCAGTCTATTTGGGGGTAATGCATCTCTACTGTCAACTTTTCGATATTTCTGAATACAGGCTTCTATTTCTTACTTATGATACAGGCGATTTAGCTAATGACAATACAATTAGACTTCTCTTTATTGGGTAAATATCATAAAGCCAGAGTGATAAATAAATAAACGAATATTGAGTTATTTTGTACTGAAATAAAATATGGGAAATGACCGACTCCCTTGTGAATACTACCAGCATTAAAAACCTCTCAACACATCTCTAATACTAAAAACTTCGTAGACTTCAATGACTGTCATAAACATGTATATATATATTTTTATCCATCTCTACACTGTGTGTTTTATGTTTGATATTGTGTGCTGCTCAAAAGGTGCTAACAATGTCTTTGTACGTCTTGTATGGAGGATTGTACCAACTTGTGTTTTTGTCCAGTAAAATAAGCAAAGAATTGTAATAACTTGAGAGGGATTGTGCCTATTGAACATGAACAAAATACATGTTGTATCTTGTTTATCTTGGAGGTGGGTCTGCATTGGGTGGGGCTCGCGGCTAATATAAAAGTCTTCGTTTGTAAGAGCTCATCACTGAACTTCGACTCCAGCATCGTCTTTAACTACAACCATGAGTCTCACCGCTAAGGACAAGAAAATGGTCAAGGCCTTCTGGGCCAAGGTGGCCGGCAAAGCTGAAGACATCGGCTGCGATGCTCTGTCTAGGTAATGGCTGTCGTGCTGCTAATCTTATAGCTGTTTTTGAAGTAAAAATGTAGACTGTTTGGTGTTAGTGTTCCATCTTTCGTGACATGTTTTTTTCTTCCGGTGCAGGACGCTGGTTGTGTACCCCCAAACCAAGACCTACTTCTCCCACTGGAAGGACCTGAGCCCCGGTTCTGCCCCAGTCAGGAAGCACGGTGGGACCATCATGGGAGGCATCAGTTTAGCCGTGGCCAGCATCGACGACATCAGCGCAGGTCTCCTCGCCCTCAGCGAGCTGCATGCCTTCACGCTGCGTGTCGATCCCGCCAACTTCAAGGTCAGGACAGTCACAGCATTATTTATAATAATTTGTTTACCGTTGACACCAAGTGAAAATGTATAGTTAAAATGCATTTAAAATATATCGGGTACTCTTTACAGTAAAATGGACAACGTAGATTATTAAATAAAATATCCTATTAAAACATGTAGCGTACTAATGTCCATTCCTTTCGTCCTGTAGATCCTGTCCCACAACATCTTGGTGGTGCTGGCTATCTTGTTCCCCAATGATTTCAACCCCGAAGCTCATGTGGCCATGGACAAGTTCCTGGCAGCGGTGGGCCGGGCTCTGTCTGAGAAGTACCGATAAGATGTGGACAGAAGGCATCAGACCAGACGGATTGCAGCATTGATCAGCACTGTGCTCAGCTCTGTATTGTTCTAAAGTATAATTAAATGTCAAAACGCACATAATTACGTTTTTTGGTCTTTACTTTGGTTTTTAATTCGTTGTTTTGTAGAGCACAGGACCTGATATGATTAAATAAGTTGCTGTTTGCAAGTCTGAAAGACATCGAAAGTCAAAAAGGTATTCATAAAGAAAATGGAAACTATATGCAAAACATTTCCACACAAAGCGGTGCTTAGAGAAGTTAGCAGTAAAAGTTTAGAAGTAAATAAATGAAATCAGAGAAGGGGAACAAAGTCGAAATAGTAGCCTATAGATCAATCAAATGGCTCGCTTAGAACTTAGAACTAGATTGAACAAACTATTTGACATAGGACCACATAAACACAATGGAAAAAACGATTTGATATAACAAAGTTATATATATTAGATAATTAGGTTAATTAGGACTATGTATATATTATGAATGGATTGGTAGTATTTATAAAATACAATGTCCTAAACTCAAAGTTGTCAAGGACAGGAGGTGCCTCTGATGAATGTATTTTGTATTTTATAGGGTTCTTTTGACTAACTGATTTATTGCTATTAATAAACAAAAATGTATCTCATGTTGATCTGGATAAAGCTAGAATCCTTAGTTGAAACAATGAAAAAGTAGTCATGGTCTGTTTTGGTAAAAAGCTGCGGGGTGGGCATAGAGAGATGTGACCACTCTCAAAATCGTAGACAGAGCTATTGATGCAAGGACTGACTATCCATGATATAAAAATTATAGTTTTAACCATGTTTACAGGCTATGCAGTGTCGTTTTACATTGAATTTTTTTGCGATCAGAGTAAATTAGTAAAACAAGCGTATATCTTGGGTTCTAATGGGGTACGACAGTTGAACTGATCTCATGAGGTATTTATAAGTTATATTCTTTAAGAATCAATGGGTATATATTATTAATTCTCAAAATAGATATACAGTTGAAGTCGGAAGTTTACATACACCTTAGCCAAATACATTTAAACTCAGTTTTCACAATTCCTGACATTTAATCCAAGTTAAAATTCCCTGTCTTTTTTAATGTCAGACTAATAGTAGAGAGAATTATTTATTTCAGCTTTTATTTATTTCCTCACATTCCCAGTGGGTCAGAAGTTTACATACTGTACATTCAATTAGTATTTGGTAGCATTGCCTTTAAATTGTTTAACGTGGGTCAAACGTTTTGGGTAGCCTTCCTCAAGCTTCCCACAATAAGTTGGGTGAATTTTGGCCCATTCCTCCTGACAGAGGAATGTAAATGAGTCAGGTTCGTAGGCCTCCTTTCTCGCACACACTTTTTCAGTTCTACCCACACATTTTCTATAAGATTGAGGCTTTGTAATGGCCACTCCAATACCTTGACTTTGTTGTCCTTAAGCCATTTTTCCACAACGTTGGAAGTATGCTTGGGGTCATTGTCCATTTGGAAGACCCATTTGCAACCAAACTTTAACTTCCTGACTGATGTCTTGAGATGTTTCTTCAATATATCCACACAATTTGCCTCCTCATAATGCCATCTATTTTATGAAGTGCACCAGTCCCTCCTGCAGCAAAGCACCCCACAACATGATGCTGCCACCCCGTGCTTCACGGTTGGGGTGGTGCTCTTCGGCTTGCAAGTCTCCCCCTATTTCCTACAGCATCTTCACAAGGTCCTCAAGGTCCACACGGTGCTTTTGTTCTGTGATTGATTTGCACTTTTCGCAGCAATGTTCGTTCATCTCTAGGAGACAGAACGCGTCTCCTTCCTGAGCGGTATGACGGCTGCGTGGTACCGTGGGGTTTATACTTGCGTACTCTTGTTCGTACAGATGAACGTGGTACATTCAGGCATTTGGAAATTGCTCCCAATGATGAACCAGACTTGTGGAGCTCTAAAAAAAATTCTGAGGTCTTGGCTGATTTCTTTCGATTCTCCCATGATGTGAAGCAAAGAGGCACTGAGTTTGAAGGTCGGCCTTGAAATCAATCCACAGGTACACCTCCAATTGACTCAAATTATATCAGTTAGCCTATCAGAAGCTTCTAAAGCCATGACATCATTTGCTGAATTTTCCAAACTGTTTAAATGCAGTCAACTTAGTGTATGTAAACTTCTGAGAGTGAATTATAAGTGAACTAATCTGTCTGTAAACAATTGTTGGAAAAATTACTTGTGTCATGCACAAAGTAGATGTCCTAACCGACTTGCCAAGACTATAGTTTGTTAACGAGTTTTAATGACTCCAACATAAGTGTATGTAAACTTCCGATTTCAACTGTAGCAACTAGGAGTCTAGGTTTAAACTCTCAACCAATCAACAATTTCTTGCCAGACTAATACATTAACCTAACATTGAATACCAGATCTGTTATGAAAAGTTATCTTCAAATTTTATGAAGGAGATGATTGTGTTTAAACAGGAATTAATCATTGCAGTCCTGATATCATTGAAACGCATAGTATCAATTCTGCACCATTAAACACACGGTTGTATTTATTAGTTGCATTGGTTTGTTCATGCACAGCTAATGTAACATGTCAGTGTGGTTAATTAGCAAATATTTTAGTTATTTGCTAAATATTTTTATATATTGCACATTATCAATATCTGATTAACCATATTGATGTTCATGCAAGAAAATAAAGCACAGATAAAAGATATTTGCGGAAGATTTTATTTGCTTTAGTAGAAGGAACAACATGTGCCTCTAAACAAATGATCTGCGCTTGTTTGTTCTCTTAGCTTGTTGGTCCTCCGGGCTTGTTGGTCCTCTGGTGGTCTTCCGTCTCGGAGTGGAGGGGCTCTAGTGGTACTGTCTGCCCAGGAGCTCACCACGACGGCCAGGAACTTCTGGAAAGCGCCCTGGACATCAGCGGTGAAGTCAGCACCCATTCTCGCAGCAACGACAATAGTAAGGCAGTCAGCCAGCAGCTGCAAAAGAAAGGAGCAAATGGACAAGTAAGAATACGCATTCTGCCACACCATTGTAAGAAAACGCATTCTGCCACACCATCTATGCCACACCATAGATAGGCAAGTACATTGTGTGAAGTAGAACATTTCAATTTACCCGGAAGTTGTCTGGATCCACGCGCAATTTCTCGGAGTGCAGCACGCTCAGCTCTGCGTAGGTGGCCTTGATGTCATCCATGTTCTTGACAGCCCGGTCCAGTCCGCGCAGGACGGTCTTTCCGTGAGCGGCGACCATTGGGTTTCCCTGGATGGCAGCGGCGTTGTACAGGTTTCCAAAGTTACCGAAATACCTCTGGGTCCAGGGGTACACAACCAGACACCTGTATAATTAATTAACAGTCAATAATTACACAAATGTGATATATGCATACACTCAATGCACATAAATAAATTGTTTTGTCGTTTTACGCGGATATGTCAAATAATAACCCGTCTTGAAAAGCGTTAACAACATGACTAATTCCAATCATTTGTCGGCAACAGTGTTGAAGGCACCATAACGCTGACATCAAATAGGGTATTAAAGGTAGCCTACCTGGAAAGAGCCGCGGGGCCCACGTCATCGTAGTCCATCTTTGAGAAGATGCTTTGGATTGTGGCGCGCTCAAAGTCTGTCCACTCAACCATGTTGCTGGCTATGAGGTTGCTTTGACAGGGTTCTTAATGGAGGTTAAGGAACCCTGTGCACTTATACTTTGTTTGAGCAGCGTTT
>NW_025747303.1:0-61743 GCF_021184085.1 Oncorhynchus gorbuscha
TCCATGGGACAGGTATGTGTCTGTGTGAGATATATATATATATGGGACTATATTAATCACATGAGGTGAGCACTCCAGACCTCCCGAGGCAGAGAAGAGATTCAGCAGTTATTTGACTCATTTTGCCATGAGGCAGAGAACAGTTAGCAGTTTACCTCTAATTTATTGCTGTTGTACACATTTTGCTGTAGGGTGGAGAGAAACGTTGGCAGTTTTTTAATATGATATCTGAGTGAGTTACTAACAGTAATTAGTTGGCTGCTAGACGTCTAACTTACAATAAAACTAAATATATTCCTGACATAGGCTAATTAAGTGACTGTCAGTAGGTAGAATCTGTCACCAATTGGATGGAAACCTGTCTGTATTTAAAAAATATATTAAAAAATATGACTGAAACTTCCTCTTTCCATCACAGCTGTCAGGATTATTTTTTTTGTTTTCGGTATGTTTCATAACTGTGGATTGAAAGGTGGTTCGGGGAAGGAAAAGGGGGATACCTAGTCAGTTGTTCAACTGAAGGAAAAGGGGGATACCTAGTCAGTTGTTCAACTGAAGGAAAATGGGGATACCTAGTCAGTTGTTCAACTGAAGGAAAAGGGGGATACCTAGTCAGTTGTTCAACTGAAGGAAAAGGGGGGATACCTAGTCAGTTGTTCAACTGAAGGAAAAGGGGGATACCTAGTCAGTTGTTCAACTGAAGGAAAAGGGGGATACCTAGTCAGTTGTTCAACTGAAGGAAAATGGGGATACCTAGTCAGTTGTTCAACTGAAGGAAAATGGGGGATACCTAGTCAGTTGTTCAACTGAAGGAAAAGGGGGATACCTAGTCAGTTGTTCAACTGAAGGAAAAGGGGATACCTAGTCAGTTGTTCAACTGAAGGAAAATGGGGATACCTAGTCAGGTGTTCAACTGAAGGAAAATGGGGGATACCTAGTCAGTTGTTCAACTGAAATGTCTTCATGCAACCCTCTGAATCAGAGGTACGGGGCGTTAGTGCACGCCTGGCTGTGCTTGAGGTGTCGTCACTTTGGAACCATCTGACTCTCACTTCCTGATGGATGTACTTCCTGTGACACGCTGCCAGCGGTTGAGTCAGACAGGAAGTTACAAAAGCTATAGCATCCTGTCTATATCTATTACCAAACTTGGGCTGTGTGTGAAAAGGTACTAGCTGTCAAAATACTTGTTTCCTCTCAAAGCTCATTAGAGGAGGTGGGACCTTGGATCCCCCTCCTCCAATGAGCTTTGTTGAGGAAGCAAAGATGAGACTGCAGTCCCATTAGACTGACATGGCTACTGGTTAACGTGAGTATTTGCATGCAGAGATCATTGAGATGGTGCAGAAATTCAAGTCGGCTAGTCTTGTCATCCGGTCATTTCCCTAACAAACTGTCAGGTCAGGCGGAACTGCTGGCTGTTATCTATCTTTCCTGGGAACACTTGACTGTATATTTCATATACCCTGTGTAACGGAAGATATTCTGTGTTGTCTTGATGAATATGGCCTAACTAACAGTCTGCTGGATTCATACACTACCACACCCTGCTGTTGTTCTACACTACCACACCCTGTTGTTCTACACTACCACACCCTGTTGTTCTACACTACCACACCCTGTTGTTCTACACTACCACACCCTGTTGTTCTACACTACCACACCCTGTTGTTCTACACTACCACACCCTGTTGTTCTACACTACCACACCCTGTTGTTCTACACTACCACACCCTGTTGTTCTACTACACCACCATCCCCCTGTTGTTGTTCTACACCACCATCCCCCTGTTGTTGTTGTTCTACACCACCATCCCCCTGTTGTTGTTGTTCTACACCACCATCCCCCTGTTGTTGTTCTACACCACCATCCCTCTGTTGTTGTTGTTCTACACCACCATCCCCTGTTGTTGTTGTTCTACACCACCATCCCTCTGTTGTTGTTGTTCTACACCGCCATCCCCCTGTTGTTGTTGTGCTACACCACCATCCCTCTGTTGTTGTTGTTCTACACCACCATCCCCTGTTGTTGTTGTTCTACACCACCATCCCCCTGTTGTTGTTCTACACCACCATCCCCCTGTTGTTGTTCTACACCACCATCCCCCTGTTGTTGTTCTACACCACCATCCCCCTGTTGTTGTTCTACACCACCATCCCCTGTTGTTGTTCTACACCGCCATCCCCCTGTTGTTGTTCTACACCGCCATCCCCCTGTTGTTGTTCTACACCGCCATCCCCCTGTTGTTGTTCTACACCACCATCCCCCTGTTGTTGTTGTACACCGCCATCGCCCTGTTGTTGTTCTACACCGCCATCGCCCTGTTGTTGTTCTACACCGCCATCGCCCTGTTGTTGTTGTTCTACACCGCCATCCCCCTGTTGTTGTTGTTCTACACCGCCATCCCCCTGTTGTTGTTGTTCTACACCACCATCCCCCTGTTGTTGTTGTTCTACACCACCATCCCCCTGTTGTTGTTCTACACCACCATCGCCCTGTTGTTGTTCTACACCACCATCCCTCTGTTGTTGTTGTTCTACACCACCATCCCCCTGTTGTTGTTGTTCTACACCACCATCCCCCTGTTGTTGTTGTTCTACACCACCATCCCTCTGTTGTTGTTCTACACCACCATCCCCCTGTTGTTTTACACCACCATCCCCCTGTTGTTCTACTCCATCCCTCTGTTGTTGTTCTACACCACCATCCCTCTGTTGTTGTTCTACACCACCATCCCCCTGTTGTTCTACACCACCATCCCTCTGTTGTTGTTCTACACCACCATCCCTCTGTTGTTGTTGTACACCGCCATCGCCTTGTTGTTGTTGTACACCGCCATCGCCTTGTTGTTGTTCTACACCACCATCGCCCTGTTGTTCTACACCACCATCGCCCTGTTGTTCTACACCGCCATCCCCCTGTTGTTGTTCTACACCACCATCCCCCTGTTGTTCTACACCACCATCGCCCTGTTGTTCTACACCACCATCGCCCTGTTGTTCTACACCACCATCCCCCTGTTGTTCTACACCACCATCCCCCTGTTGTTGTTCTACACCACCATCCCCCTGTTGTTGTTCTACTCCATCCCCCTGTTGTTCTACACCACCATCCCCCTGTTGTTGTTCTACACCACCATCCCCCTGTTGTTCTACACCGCCATCCCCCTGTTGTTCTACACCACCATCCCCCTGTTGTTGTTCTACACCACCATCCCCCTGTTGTTGTTCTACACCGCCATCCCCCTGTTGTTGTTCTACACCGCCATCCCCCTGTTGTTGTTCTACACCACCATCCCCCTGTTGTTGTTCTACACCACCATCCCCCTGTTGTTGTTGTTCTACACCACCATCCCCTGTTGTTCTACACCGCCATCCCCCTGTTGTTCTACACCACCATCCCCCTGTTGTTCTACACCACCATCCCCCTGTTGTTGTTCTACACCACCATCCCCCTGTTGTTGTTCTACACCACCATCCCCCTGTTGTTGTTCTACACCACCATCCCCCTGTTGTTGTTCTACACCACCATCCCCCTGTTGTTGTTGTTCTACACCACCATCCCCCTGTTGTTCTACACCGCCATCCCCCTGTTGTTGTTCTACACCACCATCCCCCTGTTGTTGTTCTACACCACCATCCCCCTGTTGTTGTTCTACACCACCACACCCTGTTGTTGTTCTACACCACCATCCCCTGTTGTTCTACACCACCATCCCCTGTTGTTGTTTTACACCACCATCCCCTGTTGTTGTTTTACACCACCATCCCCCTGTTGTTGTTTTACACCACCATCCCCTGTTGTTGTTCTACACCACCATCCCCCTGTTGTTGTTCTTACACCACCATCCCCCTGTTGTTGTTCTACACCACCATCCCCCTGTTGTTGTTCTACACCACCATCCCCTGTTGTTGTTCTACACCACCATCCATCCCCCTGTTGTTGTTTTTACACCACCATCCCCCTGTTGTTGTTCTACACCACCATCCATCCCCCTGTTGTTGTTCTACACCACCATCCCCCTGTTGTTCTACACCACCATCCCCTGTTGTTGTTCTACACCACCATCCCCCTGTTGTTGTTCTACACCACCATCCCCCTGTTGTTGTTCTACACCACCATCCCCCTGTTGTTGTTGTTCTACACCACCATCCCCCTGTTGTTCTACACCGCCATCCCCCTGTTGTTGTTCTACACCACCATCCCCCTGTTGTTGTTCTACACCACCACACCCTGTTGTTGTTCTACACCACCATCCCCCTGTTGTTCTACACCGCCATCCCCCTGTTGTTGTTCTACACCACCATCCCCCTGTTGTTGTTTTACACCACCATCCCCCTGTTGTTGTTTTACACCACCATCCCCCTGTTGTTGTTTTACACCACCATCCCCCTGTTGTTGTTCTACTCCACCATCCCCCTGTTGTTGTTCTACACCACCATCCATCCCCCTGTTGTTGTTCTACACCACCATCCCCCTGTTGTTCTACACCACCATCCCCCTGTTGTTGTTTTACACCACCATCCCCTGTTGTTGTTCTACACCACCATCCCTCTGTTGTTGTTCTACACCACCATCCCCCCTGTTGTTGTTTTACACCACCATCCCCCTGTTGTTCTACACCGCCATCCCCCTGTTGTTGTTCTACACTGCCATCGCCCTGTTGTTATTCTACACACCATCCCCCTGCTGTTGTTCTACACCACAGAACCCAAATCTATTTTTAAGTCTTATAAAGATACTGTTGTTCTACCCCTTTTCCCCCATATAGTGTACTGCTATGGAACAGGGCCCATACTCATTTGGAACACATACCCTGTTGTTGTTCAGACAAACTCACCTGATTTAACTCATTGAGGGCTTGATGATTAGTTGACAAGTTAAATCTGGTGAGTTTGTCCAGGGCTACATAAAAAACTGTGTTGTGGGGGTACTGGAGGACCAGGGTTGGGGGTACTGGGGACCCCTGTTGGGGGGTACTGGAGGACCAGGGTTGGGGGGTACTGGAGGACCAGGGTTGGGGGGTACTGGAGGACCAGTGTTGGGGGGTACTGGAGGACCAGTGTTGGGGTACTGACCACCAGTGTTGGGGGTACTGGAGGATCCCAGTGTTGTTGTTTTACTGGACCACCAGGGTTGGTTTACTGGAGGACCAGGGTTGGGGGTACTGGAGGACCAGGGTTGGGGGTACTGGAGGACCAGGGTTGGGGGTACTGGAGGACCAGTGTTGGTGGTACTGGAGGAGTTGAGAAACTCTGTTGGGGTACTGGAGGACCAGGGTTGGGGGATACTGGAGGACCAGGGTTGGGGGATACTCATTTGGAGGACCAGGGTTGGGGGATACCTGAGGACCAGGGTTGGGGGTACTGGAGGACCAGGGTTGGGGGGTACTGGAGGACCCGGGTTGGGGGGTACTGGAGGACCCGGGTTGGGGGGTACTGGAGGACCAGGGTTGGGGGGTACTGGAGGACCAGGGTTGGGGGGTACTGGAGGACCAGGGTTGGGGGGTACTGGAGGACCAGGGTTGGGGGTACTGGAGGAGTTGAGAAACTCTGTTGGGGTACTGGAGGACCAGGGTTGGGGGTACTGGGGGACCAGGGTTGGTGGATACTGGAGGACCAGGGTTGTGGGGGTACTGGAGGACCAGGGTTGGGGGGGTACTGGAGGACCAGGGTTGGGGGATACTGGAGGACCAGGGTTGGGGGATACTGGAGGACCAGGGTTGGGGGGATACTGGAGGACCAGGGTTGGGGGATACTTGAGGACCAGGGTTGGGGGTACTGGAGGACCAGGGTTGGGGGGGGTACTGGAGGACCAGGGTTGGGGGATATTGGAGGACCAGGGTTGGGGGATATTGGAGGACCAGGGTTGGGGGATACTGGAGGACCAGGGTTGGGAAACACTGTTGGGGATACTGGAGGACCAGGGTTGGGGCGTACTGGGGACCAGGGTTGGTGGGTACTGGGGGACCAGGGTTGGTGGATACTGGGGGACCAGGGTTGGTGGATACTGGAGGACCATGGTTGGGGGTACTGGAGGACCAGGGTTGGTGGTACTGGAGGACCAGGGTTGGGCTGTTGGGGGATACTGGAGGACCAGGGTTGGGGTGTACTGGAGGACCAGGGTTGGGGGGTACTGGAGGACCAGGGTTGGGGGTACTGGAGGACCAGGATTGGGGGTACTGGAGGACCAGGGTTGGGGTGTACTGGAGGACCAGGGTTGGGGGGTACTGGAGGACCAGGGTTGGGGGTACTGGAGGACCAGGGTTGGGGGTACTGGAGGACCAGGGTTGGGGGTACTGGAGGACCAGGGTTGGGGGTACTGGAGGACCAGGGTTGGGGGTACTGGAGGACCAGGGTTGGGGTGTACTGGAGGACCAGGGTTGGGGGGATACTGGAGGACCAGGGTTGGGGGGTACTGGAGGACCAGGGTTGGGGGGGTACTGTAGGAGTTGAGAAACACAACAGTGTACTACTGTTGACCACTTCTTCCCCCCCTCCCCTCCCCTCCAGGAGAAGTATGAAAGCCAGCACTCGGAGGCGTACCGTCAGATCTCTACTCTGGAAGAAGACCTGGCTGAGACCACGGCCATCAGAGACCAGCTCCATAAATACATCAGAGAGCTGGAGCAGGAGGACCATGACCTGGGAGATCCAAGAGGTAAGAGGAGGGAGGGGGGTAACTGGACCAGGCTAACGATGACCTGGAGAGACCCAGAGGTAAGAGGGGGGTGTAACTGGAGCAGGCTAACGATGACCTGGAGAGACCCAAGAGGTAAGAGGGGTTGGGGTGTAACTGGAGCAGGCTAACGATGACCTGGAGAGACCCAAGAGGTAAGAGGAGGGAGAGGGGGGGTGTAACTGGAGCAGGCTAACGATGACCTGGAGAGATCCAGAGGTAAGAGGAGGGAGGGGGTGGTGTAACTGGAGCAGGCTAACGATGACCTGGAGAGACCCAAGAGGTAAGAGGAGGGAGGGGGTGTAACTGGAGCAGGGGATGACCTGGAGAGACCCAAGAAGAGGGGGGTGTAACTGGAGCAGGCTAACGATGACCTGGAGACCCAAGAGGTTGGGGGTGTAACTGGAGCAGGCTAACGATGACCTGGAGAGACCAGAGGTAAGAGGAGGGAGGGGGTGTAACTGGAGCAGGCTAACGATGACCTGGAGAGACCCAAGAAGAGGGGGTGTAACTGGGGTAACTGGATGAGGGAGAGACCCAAGAGGTAAGAGGAGGGAGGGGTGGTGTAACTGGAGGACCAGGACCTGGAGAGACCCAAGAGGTAAGAGGAGGGAGGGGGGGGTGTAACTGGAGCAGGCTAACGATGACCTGGAGAGATCCAAGAAGAGGGGGGTGTAACTGGAGCAGGCTAACGATGACCTGGAGAGATCCAAGAGGTAAGAGGAGGGAGGGAGGGGGGTGTAACTGGAGCAGGCTAACGATGACCTGGAGAGACCCAAGAGGTAAGAGGGGGGGGTGTAACTGGAGCAGGCTAACGATGACCTGGAGAGATCCAAGAGGTAAGGGGAGGGGGGGGTGTAACTGGAGCAGGCTAACGATGACCTGGAGAGACCCAAGAGGTAAGAGGGGGGGGGGATGTAACTGGAGCAGGCTAACGATGACCTGGAGAGACCCAAGAGGTAAGAGGAGGGGGGTGTAACTGGAGCAGGCTAACGATGACCTGGAGAGATCCAAGAGGAGGGAGGGGGGGTGTAACTGGAGCAGGCTAACGATGACCTGGAGAGATCCAAGAGGAGGGAGGGGGGGTGTAACTGGAGCAGGCTAACGATGACCTGGAGAGACCCAAGAGGTAAGGGGGGGTGTAACTGGAGCAGGCTAACGATGACCTGGAGAGACCCAAGAGGTAAGAGGAGGGGGGGTGTAACTGGAGCAGGCTAACGATGACCTGGAGAGACCCAAGAGGTAAGAGGAGGGGGGGGGTGTAACTGGAGCAGGCTAACGATGACCTGGAGAGATCCAAGAAGGGGGGGGGTGTAACTGGAGCAGGCTAACGATGACCTGGAGAGACCCAAGAGGTAAGAGGAGAGGGGGGTGTAACTGGAGCAGGCTAACGATGACCTGGAGAGACCCAAGAGGTAAGAGAGGGGGGTGTAACTGGAGCAGGCTAACGATGACCTGGAGAGACCCAAGAGGTAAGAGGGGGGGTGTAACTGGAGCAGGCTAACGATGACCTGGAGAGACCCAAGAGGTAAGAGGGGGGTGTAACTGGAGCAGGCTAACGATGACCTGGAGAGACCCAAGAGGTAAGAGAGGGGGGGTGTAACTGGAGCAGGCTAACGATGACCTGGAGAGACCCAAGAGGTAAGAGGGGGGGGTGTAACTGGAGCAGGCTAACGATGACCTGGAGAGATCCAAGAGGTAAGAGGGGGGGTGTAACTGGAGCAGGCTAACGATGACCTGGAGAGACCCAAGAGGTAAGAGGAGGGGGGGTGTAACTGGAGCAGGCTAACGATGACCTGGAGAGATCCAAGAGAGGGAGGGGGGGTGTAACTGGAGCAGGCTAACGATGACCTGGAGAGATCCAAGAGGAGGGAGGGGGTGTAACTGGAGCAGGCTAACGATGACCTGGAGAGATCCAAGAGGAGGGGAGGGGGGGGTGTAACTGGAGCAGGCTAACGATGACCTGGAGAGACCCAAGAGGTAGAGAGGGGGGGGTGTAACTGGAGCAGGCTAACGATGACCTGGAGAGACCCAAGAGGTAAGAGGGGGGGGTGTAACTGGAGCAGGCTAACGATGACCTGGAGAGACCCAAGAGGTAAGAGGGGGGGGGGTGTAACTGGAGCAGGCTAACGATGACCTGGAGAGATCCAAGAAGGGGGGGTGTAACTGGAGCAGGCTAACGATGACCTGGAGAGACCCAAGAGGTAAGAGGGGGGGGTGTAACTGGAGCAGGCTAACGATGACCTGGAGAGACCCAAGAGGTAAGAGGGGGGGGGTGTAACTGGAGCAGGCTAACGATGACCTGGAGAGACCCAAGAGGTAAGAGGGGGGTGTAACTGGAGCAGGCTAACGATGACCTGGAGAGACCCAAGAGGTAAGAAGGGGGGGTGTAACTGGAGCAGGCTAACGATGACCTGGAGAGACCCAAGAGGTAAGAGGGGGGTGTAACTGGAGCAGGCTAACGATGACCTGGAGAGACCCAAGAGGTAAGAGGAGGGGGGGGTGTAACTGGAGCAGGCTAACGATGACCTGGAGAGATCCAAGAGGTAAGAGGAGGGAGGGGGGTGTAACTGGAGCAGGCTAACGATGACCTGGAGAGATCCAAGAGGGGGGTGTAACTGGAGCAGGCTAACGATGACCTGGAGAGATCCAAGAGGGGGGTGTAACTGGAGCAGGCTAACGATGACCTGGAGAGATCCAAGAGGGGGGTGTAACTGGAGCAGGCTAACGATGACCTGGAGAGATCCAAGAGGAGGGAGGGGGGTGTAACTGGAGCAGGCTAACGATGACCTGGAGAGATCCAAGAGGAGGAGGGGGGGGTGTAACTGGAGCAGGCTAACGATGACCTGGAGAGATCCAAGAGGTAAGAGGAGGGAGGGGGGGGTGTAACTGGAGCAGGCTAACGATGACCTGGAGAGATCCAAGAGGGGGGTGTAACTGGAGCAGGCTAACGATGACCTGGAGAGACCCAAGAGGTAAGAGGGGGGTGTAACTGGAGCAGGCTAACGATGACCTGGAGAGACCCAAGAGGGGGGGTGTAACTGGAGCAGGCTAACGATGACCTGGAGAGACCCAAGAGGGGGGGTGTAACTGGAGCAGGCTAACGATGACCTGGAGAGACCCAAGAGGGGGGTGTAACTGGAGCAGGCTAACGATGACCTGGAGAGACCCAAGAGGTAAGAGGGGGGGTGTAACTGGAGCAGGCTAATGATGACCTGGAGAGACCCAAGAGGTAAGAGGGGGGTGTAACTGGAGCAGGCTAACGATGACCTGGAGAGATCCAAGAGGGGGGTGTAACTGGAGCAGGCTAACGATGACCTGGAGAGATCCAAGAGGGGGGTGTAACTGGAGCAGGCTAACGATGACCTGGAGAGACCCAAGAGGTAAGAGGGGGGTGTAACTGGAGCAGGCTAACGATGACCTGGAGAGACCCAGAGAGGGGGGTGTAACTGGAGCAGGCTAACGATGACCTGGAGAGACCCAAGAGGGGGGGTGTAACTGGAGCAGGCTAACGATGACCTGGAGAGACCCAAGAGGGGGGTGTAACTGGAGCAGGCTAACGATGACCTGGAGAGACCCAAGAGGTAAGAGGGGGGGTGTAACTGGAGCAGGCTAATGATGACCTGGAGAGACCCAAGAGGTAAGGGGGGGGGTGTAACTGGAGCAGGCTAACGATGACCTGGAGAGACCCAAGAGGTAAAGAGGGGGGGGTGTAACTGGAGCAGGCTAACGATGACCTGGAGAGATCCAAGAGGGGGGGTGTAACTGGAGCAGGCTAACGATGACCTGGAGAGATCCAAGAGGTAAGAGGGGGGGGGGTGTAACTGGAGCAGGCTAACGATGACCTGGAGAGATCCAAGAGGGGGGGTGTAACTGGAGCAGGCTAACGATGACCTGGAGAGATCCAAGAGGTAAGAGGGGGGTGTAACTGGAGCAGGCTAACGATGACCTGGAGAGACCCCCTATATCATAAGCACCTCTTTTTCTCTCTGTGCTCCCTGCACCATCTCACTGGCAGGATTCTTACATAGAGAATGGTTCTTAATGATGTACACTAACTCTTCCTAAACCTTTTCCTCCTCCGTCACCCCTCCATCAGGGCGACCATCATGTCTCTGGAGGACTTTGAACAGAGGATGAACCACGTGATAGAGAGGAATGCCTTCCTGGAGAGCGAGCTGGATGAGAAGGAGGACCTACTGGAGTCTGTTCAGAGACTGAAGGATGAAGCCAGAGGTGTGTCTAGGATCAGGATCCCCATGAGCCGACGCCGTCATGTTAGCTAATCTTCCTGGGGTCCAACACCAATTTAATAAGACATTACAAACATTTAACAAGTAGACAATTCAAATACCTGACAGGAAACACATTTAACATGCAGTTGATGCTTTCTATTTCCTGTCGGGTCACGTGGTCTTTACTATTTCCTGTCGGGTCACGTGGTCTTTACTATTTCCTGTCGGGTCACGTGGTCTTTACTATTTCCTGTCGGGTCACGTGGTCTTTACTATTTCCTGTCGGGTCACGTGGTCTGTACTATTTCCTGTCGGGTCACGTGGTCTGTACTTTTTTCGTGAGATATATGGATTGGTAAAGAGTTCCATTCAGCTATGGCTCTATATAAAACTGTAGGTGTAAGAGGATTTAAGGCTTTGTGGGTCTTGTGCAGCACGCTGAGACATCAGGCTGGGACAGTGTTCATGTGTCTCTGTGTTATGAATTAATGGTCCTGTCCTGGTTAACTGGCGTCCCGTTAACCAGGCTAACGGTTGGTCTGGTTAACGGTTGGTCTGGTTAACGGTTGGTCTGGTTAACGGTTGGTCTGGTTAACTGGCGGTCCGGTTGGCCTGGTTAACTGGCGTCCCGTTAACCAGGCTAACGGTTGGTCTGGTTAACGGTTGGTCTGGCTAACTGGCGGTCCGGTTGGCCTGGTTAACTCCACAGGCGTAGGGGGCTGAACCAGGGATGGAATGATCCCTCAGAGCTGTGCTAGCTATGACATCATCAGTCACTCCTAAAGGGACAGGCGTTCTTACTGTCTCTCTGTGTGTCTTAGATCTAAGACAGGAGTTGGCTGTCCAACAGAAGCAGGAAAGACGTCCGTCCTTCGCTGTCACCAAAGAATCTTCCTCAGACAAGACTGAGGACAAAACATCCCTCTATACCTCCCATTCATCAACACGACCGCCCTCATCCCTCCATACCCCTCCTCCTGCTCTCCCTCCATCCCTCCTCTCCACGCCCTCCAGACCCCCCCACCCCTCAGCAAGCCCCTTCACCACCCCCCCACCATCTTACAGCAGAGGTGAGTGCCCCCGTGTGTGTGTTCATGTGTAAAATGTGTGTACTCATTAAATTCCCGGATCACACCAGGAGATGTGAATCTCTTTTATTATTGTGTGTTCAGGCGATGGCCTATCGGGTGCTTCTCTAACCACGTCGACACGTATCTCAGCTCTCAACATCGTAGGAGAACTGTTGAGGAAAGTCGGGGTAAGATGACTGCGGTGATTGTCTTCTAATTCTAATACACATACACACTACACAACTACCCACCTGCACACTACACCAGGGGTTCTCAACCTAGGGGCGTGCCCACCATATGGGTCGTCAACGTTTGGTGGGGGGGCGCGGGACTTTCCTTTATTTGAGGGGTAATTATTACTATTTTCTTTTTAGTTTGTGATTTGTTTATACAGATCTAAAATTATGCATAAATCCACAACGCTTTAGGCTAGCAACAATGCAGTACAATGCTTTAGGCTAGCAACAATGCAGTACAATGCTTTAGGCTAGCAACAATGCAGTACAATGCTTTAGGCTAGCAACAATGCAGTACAATGCTTTAGGCTAGCAACAATGCAGTACAATGCTTTAGGCTAGCAACAATGCAGTACAATGCTTTAGGCTAGCAACAATGCAGTACAATGCTTTAGGCTAGCAACAATGCAGTACAATGCTTTAGGCTAGCAACAATGCAGTACAATGCTTTAGGCTAGCAACAATGCAGTACAATGCTTTAGGCTAGCAACAATGCAGTAAAATGCTTTAGGCTAGCAACAATGCAGTACAATGCTTTAGGCTAGCAACAATGCAGTACAATGCTTTAGGCTAGCAACAATGCCGTACAATGCTTTAGGCTAGCAACAATGCCGTACAATGCTTTAGGCTAGCAACAATGCAGTAAAATGCTTTAGGCTAGTGTAACAGTATAGCTTCCGTCCCTCTCCTCGCCCCTACCTGGGCTCTAACCAGGGACCCTCTGCACACAGACAACAGTCACCCTCGAAGTGTCGTTACCCATCGCTCCACAAAAGCCACCCTTGCAGAACAACTACTTCAAAGTCTCAGAGCGAGTGGTGTCACCGATTTAAAATGCTATTAGTGCGCACCCCGCTAACGAGCTAGCCATTTCACATCCGTTACAGTAGCAGCAAGCGGTAAAATGCTTTGGGCTAGCAACTAGTGGTAAAATGCTTTGGGCTAGCAACAAGCGGTAAAATGCTTTGGGCTAGCAACAAGCGGTCAAATGCTTTGGGCTAGCAACAAGCGGTCAAATGCTTTGGGCTAGCAACAAGCGGTCAAATGCTTTGGGCTAGCAACAGGCGGTCAAATGCTTTGGGCTAGCAACAGGCGGTCAAATGCTTTGGGCTAGCAACAGGCGGTCAAATGCTTTGGGCTAGCAACAGGCGGTCAAATGCTTTGGGCTAGCAACAGGCGGTCAAATGCTTTGGGCTAGCAACAGGCGGTCAAATGCTTTGGGCTAGCAACAGGCGGTCAAATGCTTTGGGCTAGCAACAGGCGGTCAAATGCTTTGGGCTAGCAACAGGCGGTCAAATGCTTTGGGCTAGCAACAGGCGGTCAAATGCTTTGGGCTAGCAACAGGCGGTCAAATGCTTTGGGCTAGCAACAGGCGGTCAAATGCTTTGGGCTAGCAACAGGCGGTCAAATGCTTTGGGCTAGCAACAGGCGGTCAAATGCTTTGGGCTAGCAACAGGCGGTCAAATGCTTTGGGCTAGCAACAGGCGGTCAAATGCTTTGGGCTAGCAACAGGCGGTCAAATGCTTTGGGCTAGCAACAGGCGGTCAAATGCTTTGGGCTAGCAACAGGCGGTCAAATGCTTTGGGCTAGCAACAGGCGGTCAAATGCTTTGGGCTAGCAACAGGCGGTCAAATGCTTTGGGCTAGCAACAGGCGGTCAAATGCTTTGGGCTAGCAACAGGCGGTCAAATGCTTTGGGCTAGCAACAGGCGGTCAAATGCTTTGGGCTAGCAACAGGCGGTCAAATGCTTTGGGCTAGCAACAGGCGGTCAAATGCTTTGGGCTAGCAACAGGCGGTCAAATGCTTTGGGCTAGCAACAGGCGGTCAAATGCTTTGGGCTAGCAACAGGCGGTCAAATGCTTTGGGCTAGCAACAGGCGGTCAAATGCTTTGGGCTAGCAACAGGCGGTCAAATGCTTTGGGCTAGCAACAGGCGGTCAAATGCTTTGGGCTAGCAACAGGCGGTCAAATGCTTTGGGCTAGCAACAGGCGGTCAAATGCTTTGGGCTAGCAACAGGCGGTCAAATGCTTTGGGCTAGCAACAGGCGGTCAAATGCTTTGGGCTAGCAACAGGCGGTCAAATGCTTTGGGCTAGCAACAGGCGGTCAAATGCTTTGGGCTAGCAACAGGCGGTCAAATGCTTTGGGCTAGCAACAGGCGGTCAAATGCTTTGGGCTAGCAACAGGCGGTCAAATGCTTTGGGCTAGCAACAGGCGGTCAAATGCTTTGGGCTAGCAACAGGCGGTCAAATGCTTTGGGCTAGCAACAGGCGGTCAAATGCTTTGGGCTAGCAACAGGCGGTCAAATGCTTTGGGCTAGCAACAGGCGGTCAAATGCTTTGGGCTAGCAACAGGCGGTCAAATGCTTTGGGCTAGCAACAGGCGGTCAAATGCTTTGGGCTAGCAACAGGCGGTCAAATGCTTTGGGCTAGCAACAGGCGGTCAAATGCTTTGGGCTAGCAACAGGCGGTCAAATGCTTTGGGCTAGCAACAGGCGGTCAAATGCTTTGGGCTAGCAACAGGCGGTCAAATGCTTTGGGCTAGCAACAGGCGGTCAAATGCTTTGGGCTAGCAACAGGCGGTCAAATGCTTTGGGCTAGCAACAGGCGGTCAAATGCTTTGGGCTAGCAACAGGCGGTCAAATGCTTTGGGCTAGCAACAGGCGGTCAAATGCTTTGGGCTAGCAACAGGCGGTCAAATGCTTTGGGCTAGCAACAGGCGGTCAAATGCTTTGGGCTAGCAACAGGCGGTCAAATGCTTTGGGCTAGCAACAGGCGGTCAAATGCTTTGGGCTAGCAACAGGCGGTCAAATGCTTTGGGCTAGCAACAGGCGGTCAAATGCTTTGGGCTAGCAACAGGCGGTCAAATGCTTTGGGCTAGCAACAGGCGGTCAAATGCTTTGGGCTAGCAACAGGCGGTCAAATGCTTTGGGCTAGCAACAGGCGGTCAAATGCTTTGGGCTAGCAACAGGCGGTCAAATGCTTTGGGCTGGGCAACAGGCGGTCAAATGCTTTGGGCTAGCAACAGGCGGTCAAATGCTTTGGGCTAGCAAAGGCGGTCAAATGCTTTCATTAGCAACAGGCGGTCAAATGCTTTGGGCTAGCAACAGGCGGTCAAATGCTTTGGGCTAGCAACAGGCGGTCAAACGCTTTGGGCTAGCAACAGGCGGTCAAACGCTTTGGGCTAGCAACAGGCGGTCAAACGCTTTGGGCTAGCATCAGGCGGTCAAACGCTTTTTATTGAAAGGCTAGCAGCAGGCGGTCAAACGCTTTGGGCTAGCAGCAGGCGGTCAAACGCTGGTGTTTTTGGGCTAGCAGCAGGCGGTCAAACGCTTTGGGCTAGCAGCAGGCGGTCAAACCCTGGGCTAGCAACAGGCGGTCAAACGCTTTGGGCTAGCAACAGGTGGGGCTAGCAACAGGGTGTCAAATGCTTTGGGCTAGCAACAGGCGGTCAAATGCTTTGGGCTGGTCAAATGCTTTGGGCTAGCAACAGGCGGTCAAATGCTTTGGGCTAGCAACAGGCGGTCAAATGCTTTGGGGCAACAGGCGGTCAAATGCTTTGGGCTAGCAACAGGCGGTCAAATGCTTTACTGCCAGGCGGTCAAACGCCCTCAACATGTGGGGCAGGGGTTTGGGCTAGCAACAGGCCCTGCTCTACTGCCTAGCAACAGGCGGTCAAACGCTTTGGGCTAGGCAGGCGGTCAAACGTTCTGTCTGCGTACCCCTGCAGCTGCCTCCCTCAACGCTTTGGGCTAGCAGCAGGCGGTCAAACGCTTTGGGCTAGCTACTGCCTCCCTGGGCTAGCAGGTGGGGTCAAACGGGGCTAGCAGCAAGCGGTAAAATGGCAGAGGATGACTGGTCCTGATGTACATGGGCATATATTGGTTTGTCGCTATGCCATTCAGAAGCTGAGCTACGACCTTCTAAAGTGGAGGAGTCAGAGAAATTGGATTTTGTTGGGAAAGTCATCTCATACAATGTGACTGTCGCTATCAATTGATCTAATCACTTTCTTTAAAAGAGTATGTATAATTAAATTGAGGGTTAATATAAATAAATCTAATAAAACATAATTGTTCTAATAAAAACATTGTTTGTTGTTTTGAAGCTCATTTCAAGTCATTCTACATAGTTTGGGGATATCAGGTCTAGACTTTATTTTCTAAATCTATTATTATCATTAAATAGCCTCCTAAGTTTTGTTAAACTATGTAGAATGACTTGAAATGAGCTTCAAAACACATGTTCAGATTAAACCAACATCAAGCTGGTGTTTATTGAAGAGCCTATATTCAATTCAAGTGACATTAAGAAAGGGGCACTGGGGAATTCTGAGTCCCTGCTCTCTGCCTCCCACAACAGGTGGGGCAGGGTGTTCTGTCTGCCACCCCTGCTCTACTGCCTCCCCACAACACTGGGGTTCTGTTCTGTCTCACAACACCCCTGCTCTCTGACCACAACACTGTTCAGGGGGTTCTGTCTCGTCCCCTCCTCTACTGCCTCCCACAACACTGTCTGACCACAACACTGTTCCGTCTTCCTCTACTGCCTCCCTCATACAGGTGGGGCAGGGGGTTCTGTCACCACACTGCTCTACTGCCTCCCTCATACAGGTGGGGCAGGGGGTTCTGTTCGGGGTTTAACATCTGTTTCCTCGTACAGCTGTAACACAACACTGTTCTGTTCTCTCCATCTTCCTCTCTGACCACAACACTGTTCCGTCTTCCTCTCTGACCACAACACTGTTCCGTCTTCCTCTCTGACCACAACACTGTTCTGTCTTCCTCTCTGACCACAACACTGTTCTGTCTTCCTCTCTGACCACAACACTGTTCTGTCTTCCTCTCTGACCACAACACTGTTCTGTCTTCCATCTTCCTCTCTGACCACAACACTGTTCTGTCTTCCTCTCTGACCACAACACTGTTCTGTCTTCCTCTCTGACCACAACACTGTTCTGTCTTCCTCTCTGACCACAACACTGTTCTGTCTTCCTCTCTGACCACAACACTGTTCTGTCTTCCTCTCTGACCACAACACTGTTCTGTCTTCCTCTCTGACCACAACACTGTTCTGTCTTCCTCTCTGACCACAACACTGTTCTGTCTTCCTCTCTGACCACAACACTGTTCCGTCTTCCTCTCTGACCACAACACTGTTCCGTCTTCCTCTCTGACCACAACACTGTTCCGTCTTCCTCTCTGACCACAACACTGTTCTGTCTTCCTCTCTGACCACAACACTGTTCCGTCTTCCTCTCTGACCACAACACTGTTCTGTCTTCCTCTCTGACCACAACACTGTTCCGTCTTCCTCTCTGACCACAACACTGTTCCGTCTTCCTCTCTGATCACAACACATTCATGTATATCACAACACTGTTCTGTCTGTCTGTTCCCCCCCCCCCTCTGATCACGACTGTTCTTTCTTCCCCCCTCTGATCACAACATCACAAACACATAACTGTGTGTGTGCCCTGCGGCCTGCATCCATCCGTGCCTGTGGTTTCAGAACCTGGAGTCTAAACTAGCGTCCTGTAGGGAGTTTGTCTATGAACAGTCTCCTGGTCGCAGTACCCTCTCTGGGGGACAGGGGGCGCCACCCATCCAGAGAGGCACTTCTTCTGACACACCGTCCACCACCAACGGACTCTACGAGAAAGGGTGAGGGGGTCAACTATAGCTGGCTCTACGACTAGCTCAATGACTGCATCCCATATGGCACCCTAATCCCTATAGGCCCTGGTTAATAGTAGTGCACTAGGGAATAGGGTCCCATATGACACCCTAATCCCTATAGGCCCTGGTTAATAGTAGTGCACTAGGGAATAGGGTCCCATATGGCACCCTAATCCCTATAGGCCCTGGTTAATAGTAGTGCACTAGGGAATAGGGTCCCATATGACACCCTAATCCCTATAGGCCCTGGTTAATAGTAGTGCACTAGGGAATAGGGTCCCATATGGCACCCTAATCCCTATAGGCCCTGGTTAATAGTAGTGCACTAGGGAATAGGGTCCCATATGGCACCCTAATCCCTATAGGCCCTGGTTAATAGTAGTGCACTAGGGAATAGGGTCCCATATGACACCCTAATCCCTATAGGCCCTGGTTAATAGTAGTGCACTAGGGAATAGGGTCCCATATGGCACCCTAATCCCTATAGGCCCTGGTTAATAGTAGTGCACTAGGGAATAGGGTCCCATATGGCACCCTAATCCATATAGGCCCTGGTTAATAGTAGTGCACTAGGGAATAGGGTCCCATATGGCACCCTAATCCATATAGGCCCTGGTTAATAGTAGTGCACTAGGGAATAGGGTCCCATATGGCACCCTAATCCATATAGGCCCTGGTTAATAGTAGTGCACTAGGGAATAGGGTCCCATATGGCACCAATAATCCATTCTAGGCCCTGGTTAATAGTAGTGCACTAGGGAATAGGGTCCCATATGGCACCCTAATCCATATAGGCCCTGGTTAATAGTAGTGCAGTTTGGAATAGGGTCCCATATGGCACCCTAATCCATTTAGGCCCTGGATCTACATGTGATCTGTGTAGTTTGTAACAGACATTTCCTCTGTCAGGGATCTAATCCTATAGGCCCTGGTTAGTTAGTAACTAGGGAATAGTGTGCCATTTGTTACTCAACCAATGACTTGACCATTTCTACATGCTGCTCTGTGTAGTTTGTAACAGACATTTACTCTGTCAGGGATCTACATGCTGATCTGTGTAGTTTGCATTACATTAAACTGGAACCCGACAGCCCAGCACATTAAACTGGAACCCGACAGCCCAGCACATTAAACTGGAACCCGACGGCCCAGCACATTAAACTGGAACCCGACAGCCCAGCGCATTAAACTGGAACCCGACAGCCCAGCACATTAAACTGGAACCCGACAGCCCAGCACATTAAACTGGAACCCGACGGCCCAGCACATTAAACTGGAACCCGACAGCCCAGCACACGACAGCCCAGCACATTAAACTGGAACCCGACGGCCCAGCACACGACGGCCCATCAGAGAATAAAATGGACACTGAAGACCAAAACATACAAATAAAAAAAATGTCATTAATCGTAATGTCGGAGTCTACAACCTAATGAACAAATCTAAAGCTGATTCAGGAGTCTACAACCTAATGAACAAATCTAAAGCTGATTCAGGAGTCTACAACCTAATGAACAAATCTAAAGCTGATTCAGGAGTCTACAACCTAATGAACAAATCTAAAGCTGATTCAGGAGTCTACATGATATTAATGAACAAATCTAAAGCTGATTCAGGAGTCTACAACCTAATGAACAAATCTAAAGCTGATTCAGTAGCCTACAACCTAATGAACAAATCTAAAGCTGATTCAGGAGTCTACAACCTAATGAACAAATCTAAAGATGATTCAGGAGTCTACATGATATTAATGAACAAATCTAAAGCTGATTCAGGAGCCTACAACCTAATGAACAAATCTAAAGCTGATTCAGTAGCCTACAACCTAATGAACAAATCTAAAGCTGATTCAGGAGTCTACAAACTAATGAACAAATCTAAAGCTGATTCAGTAGCCTACAACCTAATGAACAAATCTAAAGCTGATTCAGTAGCCTACAACCTAATGAACAAATCTAAAGCTGATTCAGTAGCCTACAACCTAATGAACAAATCTAAAGCTGATTCAGGAGCCTACAACCTAATGAACAAATCTAAAGCTGATTCAGGAGTCTACAACCTAATGAACAAATCTAAAGCTGATTCAGGAGTCTACAACCTAATGAACAAATCTAAAGCTGATTCAGGAGTCTACAACCTAATGAACAAATCTAAAGCTGATTCAGTAGCCTACAACCTAATGAACAAATCTAAAGCTGATTCAGGAGTCTACAACCTAATGAACAAATCTAAAGCTGATTCAGGAGTCTACAACCTAATGAACAAATCTAAAGCTGATTCAGGAGTCTACAACCTAATGAACAAATCTAAAGCTGATTCAGGAGTCTACAACCTAATGAACAAATCTAAAGCTGATTCAGGAGTCTACAACCTAATGAACAAATCTAAAGCTGATTCAGGAGTCTACAACCTAATGAACAAATCTAAAGCTGATTCAGTAGCCTACAACCTAATGAACAAATCTAAAGCTGATTCAGTAGCCTACAACCTAATGAACAAATCTAAAGCTGATTCAGGAGTCTACAACCTAATGAACAAATCTAAAGCTGATTCAGGAGTCTACAACCTAATGAACAAATCTAAAGCTGATTCAGGAGTCTACAACCTAATGAACAAATCTAAAGCTGATTCAGGAGTCTACATGATATTAATGAACAAATCTAAAGCTGATTCAGGAGTCTACAACCTAATGAACAAATCTAAAGCTGATTCAGTAGCCTACAACCTAATGAACAAATCTAAAGCTGATTCAGGAGTCTACAACCTAATGAACAAATCTAAAGATGATTCAGGAGTCTACATGATATTAATGAACAAATCTAAAGCTGATTCAGGAGTCTACAACCTAATGAACAAATCTAAAGCTGATTCAGTAGCCTACAACCTAATGAACAAATCTAAAGCTGATTCAGTAGCCTACAACCTAATGAACAAATCTAAAGCTGATTCAGTAGCCTACAACCTAATGAACAAATCTAAAGCTGATTCAGGAGTCTACAACCTAATGAACAAATCTAAAGCTGATTCAGGAGTCTACAACCTAATGAACAAATCTAAAGCTGATTCAGGAGTCTACAACCTAATGAACAAATCTAAAGCTGATTCAGGAGTCTACATGATATTAATGAACAAATCTAAAGCTGATTCAGGAGTCTACAACCTAATGAACAAATCTAAAGCTGATTCAGTAGCCTACAACCTAATGAACAAATCTAAAGCTGATTCAGGAGTCTACAACCTAATGAACAAATCTAAAGATGATTCAGGAGTCTACATGATATTAATGAACAAATCTAAAGCTGATTCAGGAGTCTACAACCTAATGAACAAATCTAAAGCTGATTCAGTAGTCTACAACCTAATGAACAAATCTAAAGCTGATTCAGTAGTCTACAATATTAATGAACAAATCTAAAGCTGATTCAGTAGCCTACAACCTAATGAACAAATCTAAAGCTGATTCAGGAGTCTACAATATTAATGAACAAATCTAAAGCTGATTCAGGAGTCTATAATTAATGAACAAATCTAAAGCTGATTCAGGAGTCTACAACCTAATGAACAAATCTAAAGCTGATTCAGTAGCCTACAATATTAATGAACAAATCTAAAGCTGATTCAGGAGTCTACAATATTAATGAACAAATCTAAAGCTGATTCAGGAGTCTACAACCTAATGAACAAATCTAAAGCTGATTCAGGAGTCTACAATATTAATGAACAAATCTAAAGCTGATTCAGGAGTCTACAACCTAATGAACAAATCTAAAGCTGATTCAGGAGTCTACAACCTAATGAACAAATCTAAAGCTGATTCAGGAGCCTACAACCTAATGAACAAATCTAAAGCTGATTCAGGAGTCTACAATATTAATGAACAAATCTAAAGCTGATTCAGGAGTCTACAACCTAATGAACAAATCTAAAGCTGATTCAGGAGTCTACAACCTAATGAACAAATCTAAAGCTGATTCAGGAGCCTACAACCTAATGAACAAATCTAAAGCTGATTCAGGAGTCTACAACCTAATGAACAAATCTAAAGCTGATTCAGGAGTCTACAATTAATGAACAAATCTAAAGCTGATTCAGGAGTCTACAATTAATGAACAAATCTAAAGCTGATTCAGGAGCCTACAACCTAATGAACAAATCTAAAGCTGATTCAGGAGTCTACAACCTAATGAACAAATCTAAAGCTGATTCAGGAGTCTACAACCTAATGAACAAATCTAAAGCTGATTCAGGAGTCTACAATATTAATGAACAAATCTAAAGCTGATTCAGTAGCCTACAACCTAATGAACAAATCTAAAGCTGATTCAGGAGTCTACAACCTAATGAACAAATCTAAAGCTGATTCAGGAGTCTACATGATATTAATGAACAAATCTAAAGCTGATTCAGGAGTCTACAATTAATGAACAAATCTAAAGCTGATTCAGGAGTCTACAACCTAATGAACAAATCTAAAGCTGATTCAGGAGTCTACAATATTAATGAACAAATCTAAAGCTGATTCAGTAGTCTACATGATATTAATGAACAAATCTAAAGCTGATTCAGGAGTCTACAACCTAATGAACAAATCTAAAGCTGATTCAGGAGTCTACATGATATTAATGAACAAATCTAAAGCTGATTCAGGAGTCTACATGATATTAATGAACAAATCTAAAGCTGATTCAGTAGCCTACAACCTAATGAACAAATCTAAAGCTGATTCAGGAGTCTACATGATATTAATGAACAAATCTAAAGCTGATTCAGGAGTCTACATGATATTAATGAACAAATCTAAAGCTGATTCAGGAGTCTACATGATATTAATGAACAAATCTAAAGCTGATTCAGTAGCCTACAATATTAATGAACAAATCTAAAGCTGATTCAGGAGTCTACATGATATTAATGAACAAATCTAAAGCTGATTCAGGAGTCTACAACCTAATGAACAAATCTAAAGCTGATTCAGGAGTCTACAACCTAATGAACAAATCTAAAGCTGATTCAGGAGTCTACAACCTAATGAACAAATCTAAAGCTGATTCAGTAGTCTACAACCTAATGAACAAATCTAAAGCTGATTCAGTAGTCTACAACCTAATGAACAAATCTAAAGCTGATTCAGGAGTCTACAACCTAATGAACAAATCTAAAGCTGATTCAGTAGCCTACAACCTAATGAACAAATCTAAAGCTGATTCAGGAGTCTACAACCTAATGAACAAATCTAAAGCTGATTCAGGAGTCTACATGATATTAATGAACAAATCTAAAGCTGATTCAGGAGTCTACATGATATTAATGAACAAATCTAAAGCTGATTCAGGAGTCTACATGATATTAATGAACAAATCTAAAGCTGATTCAGGAGTCTACATGATATTAATGAACAAATCTAAAGCTGATTCAGGAGTCTACATGATATTAATGAACAAATCTAAAGCTGATTCAGGAGTCTACATGATATTAATGAACAAATCTAAAGCTGATTCAGGAGTCTACAACCTAATGAACAAATCTAAAGCTGATTCAGGAGTCTACATGATATTAATGAACAAATCTAAAGCTGATTCAGGAGTCTACAACCTAATGAACAAATCTAAAGCTGATTCAGGAGTCTACATGATATTAATGAACAAATCTAAAGCTGATTCAGGAGTCTACATGATATTAATGAACGATGATGATCCTACAAGGCCTATTGGGGAAGGACAGTCTGAAAATAGCCTGGGATGGAGTCCTAACAAAATGGCTGAAAATAGCCTGAGTTGAAGTCTGAAACATTCTGTTAAGTCGTAGTGTGCTGTTAAAGTAATCTGTTTCTGTTGTGTGTTACAGAATGGTGAAGATGTTAGACTTCGGACCAGGACCCAAAATTATTCTGTGAACTCCGCCCTAGCCCCACACCTCATCAACCCCTCCCTCCATATCTATCAGGGTCGTGTTCACTAGACACCGAATGGTGCTAAACTGGCTGAAACGTGGAAGGACTAACTGAACTTGTCCAACAAACTGTTCTTTTTTTTTTGTGCAAAACCTGTTCTGTTGCAAAAAGTTTTGCTGCAGTTAGCTACAGCATGCACTAATGAATGTGTCCCTGCCCAGCACAGTCTCCCTAGGTCACCAGGCTTGTATCCCAGCTTTCAGCTTTCAATGGGGTTTCAATGTGCTAGTGTACAGCTCTCACTCTGGAATGGAATGGACCAGATCACTGAACATCACGGAAGTGAGTCTAGAGTTCTAGAACTGTTCTAGAATGTCATTGAGACAGAACCTCACCCTCTAATGCAATGGAATGTCAGTGTTGATATCAACTGTTCTAGAACGCCATTGAGGTGCTTTGATGACGTCACGGATCAACGGTACTCCTTCCTCTGCGCTTTACCCAGGATGCTTTGCCCTGGGGGTCTCTTATCAAGGACTGAGTGGGGCTTCTAGGAGTGGGGCTTATGGCTTTGGCACTTCCTGTTGGGACCAACCTGTAGCAGACCCATATGTGTTCAAAAGTAGTGCACTATCTTGGGAACAGGGTGCGACCAGTGTCTATAGGTCTCTGGTCAAAAGTAGTGTACTATGTAGGGAATAGGGTGCCATTTGAGACGTAATCACAGTGTCTCGCTACAGGACGGCACGTGTTTTGTTACATTTGATGTGTTCTGTTTTTGTTCCTGTTGTTGTTTTATGGAGGAAGAAGTCTTACTGGAACGAATGTTTATCCACACAATAATGATTAATATTTAAAAATTATATATATTTTACTTCACTTGAATACACCCCTTTTGTTTTGTCTACCAATGTTTGAATAATAATGCTGTGACTGAACAGTGACACCTACTGGTTAAGGACAGGAAGTGGAAGGAGTGTGAAGAGGGTCAAGAGTAGGGTTGCTAAATTCAGGTAACTTTCCCCAAAAATACACTGGTTTTCCAGAAATCCTGGTTGGATGATTCCCAGAATCAGGGTGTAGTAAGCAGGGAATCTGGAATCCTTCAGCTAGGATTTCTGGGGAAAAAAACAGGACATCTTGGGACTAGTCAGGAGGCAGAAGGAAAGTTGGCGTAGAAGGTTTGGTATGGAATAGATGTACTTTGCACTTTTTTACTGCAGGTTCAGGATCAGATGTTGTCCCTCTTTAAGGGTGGGGATTGGGGTTAGGGTAATCTGATCCTAGATCTGTGGGTGATTGGTTAGGTTGAGGAATGTGTTCGGTATAGAGAGGGCTTCTGTGACAGCATGGTCAGCGCCATTGAGGGATTTCTCCATTTTAAAGTAGTCCATTTCTTCTACGGTAAAGACAAGGTTGGTGATTTACTGCCCCCTGGAGGGTGTTGTCTGAACAGGTATAAAGACAAGGTTGCTAATTTACTGCCCCCTGGAGGGTGCTGTCTGAACAGGTATAAAGACAAGGTTGGTAATTTACTGCCCCCTGGAGGGTGTTGTCTGAACAGGTATAAAGACTAGGTTGGTGATTTATACTGCCCCCTGGAGGGTGTTGTCTGAACAGGTATAAAGACAAGGTTGGTGATTTACTGCCCCCTGGAGGGTGTTGTCTGAACAGGTATAAAGACAAGGTTGGTGATTTACTGCCCCCTGGAGGGTGTTGTCTGAACAGGTATAAAGACAAGGTTGGTGATTTACTGCCCCCTGGAGGGTGTTGTCTGAACAGGTATAAAGACAAGGTTGGTGATTTACTGCCCCCTGGAGGGGGTTGTCTGAACAGGTATAAAGACAAGGTTGGTGATTTACTGGCACCTGCAGTTATGTAATGTTAGTATAGTATAATTCATTGGCTGATCAGTCCTACTGACCTGGATGGAATTCTGTAATCCTTTCCTGACCGATAGCAAGTACCAGACACTTCTTGACTACTTCAAAATGGTGGAAGTCCTCAATGACTCACTCTGCCCATGCTTAAACCGGCTTCGTGGCACAAGAGCAGTCTATCCTAGTCTATGGTGTTGAGGATGCTACCGATGGTGGCACGCCAGCCTGGTAAAACCTGACTGAACGCTAGCCTGTGCTCACCTTTAGAGCTTCAACATGGCTAGGCTGATGGAGCACCTTCAACATGGCTAGGCTGATGGAGCACCTTCAACATGGCTAGGCTGATGGAGCACCTTCAACATGGCTAGGCTGATGGAGCACCTTCAACATGGCTAGGCTGATGGAGCATCTTCAACATGGCTAGGCTGATAGAGCTCTTCAACATGGCTAGGCTGATAGAGATCTTCATGGCTAGGCTGATAAGAGATTTTCAACATGGCTAGGCTGATAAGAGCTCTTCAACATGGCTAGGCTGATAAGAGATCTTCAACATGGCTAGGCTGATAAGAGATCTTCAACATGGCTAGGCTGTTAGAGCACCTTCAACATGGATAGGCTGATAAGAGATTTTCAACATGGCTAGGCTGATAGAGATCTTCATGGCTAGGCTGATAAGAGATTTTCAACATGGCTAGGCTGATAAGAGCTCTTCAACATGGCTAGGCTGATAAGAGATCTTCAACATGGCTAGGCTGATAAGAGATCTTCAACATGGCTAGGCTGATAGAGATCTTCAACATGGCTAGGCTGATAAGAGATCTTCAACATGGCTAGGCTGATAGCGATCTTCATGGCTAGGCTGATAGCGATCTTCAACATGGCTAGGCTGACAGCGATTTTCAACACTAGGCTAGGCTTCAACACGGCTAGGCTGATAGCGATCTTCAACACGGCTAGGCTGATAGCGATCTTCAACACGGCTAGGCTGATAGCGATCTTCAACATGGCTAGGCTGATAGCGATCTTCAACATGGCTAGGCTGATAGAGCTCTTCAACATGGCTAGGCTGATAAGAGATCTTCAACATGGCTAGGCTGATAGAGATCTTCATGGCTAGGCTGATAAGAGATCTTCAACTTGGCTAGGCTGATAGTGATCTTCAACATGGCTAGGCTGATAGAGCATCTTCAACATGGCTAGGCTGATAGAGCACCTTCAACATGGCTAGGCTGATAGAGCACCTTCAACATGGCTAGGCTGATAGAGCACCTTCAACATGGCTAGGCTGATAGAGCACCTTCAACATGGCTAGGCTGATAGAGCACCTTCAACATGGCACCTTCAACATGGCTAGGCTGATAGAGCACCTTCAACATGGCTAGGCTGATAGAGCACCTTCAACATGGCTAGGCTGATGTAACAGAGTTAGATGACCAAAGTTAATGATGCCTTCTTGGCCTATAATGTGTTTAAACTACAGCAATACAGTAGGATGTTCTTACTAGTAGAAGTCATGAATGAACAATCCACGAGTAATCCACGTGGAGATTGAAGCTGTGTTTTATAGTTGTAAGTGGAAATGTTGATATTTGGATATGACAGACAGCCACGTATGTTGCTCAGAGGGTAGTCCAGATTTACGTTTGTTATGCGACGGCCTTACCTGTGAATGACTGACTAGGGCGGCAAAATTCAGACAACTTTCTCAAATTTCCCACATATTCCATAAATCAGTGTTAGAAGATTCACGGAATCAAGCGGGAATAAGCAAGAAATCCAACATTCCAACCAGGAATTCTGGAAATCCAACATTCCAACCAGGAATTCTAGAAATCCAACATTCCAACCAGGAATTCTGGAAATCCAACATTCCAACCAGGAATTCTAGAAATCCATTTATTTAAAAAAACATGTTTTTTTTAAAGTTACCGGAATTTTTCAAACAGGTATAAAGGTACAGGTATAAAGACAAGGTTGGTGATTTACTGCCCCCTGGAGGGTGTTGTCTGAACAGGTATAAAGACAAGGTTGGTGATTTACTGCCCCCTGGAGGGTGTTGTCTGAACAGGTATAAAGACCAGGATGGTGATTTACTGCCCCCTGGAGGGTGTTGTCTGAACAGGTATAAAGACAAGGTTGGTGATTTACTGCCCCCTGGAGGGTGTTGTCTGAACAGGTATAAAGACCAGGATGGTGATTTACTGCCCCCTGGAGGGTGTTGTCTGAACAGGTATAAAGACAAGGTTGGTGATTTTACTGCCCCCTGGAGGGTGTTGTCTGAACGGGTATAAAGACAAGTTTGGTGATTTACTGGCACCTGCAGTTATGTAATGTTAGTATAGTATAATTCATTGGCTGATCAGTCCTACTGACCTGGATGGAATT
Organism: Oncorhynchus gorbuscha; assembly: GCF_021184085.1. Classification (NCBI taxonomy): domain Eukaryota; kingdom Metazoa; phylum Chordata; class Actinopteri; order Salmoniformes; family Salmonidae; genus Oncorhynchus; species Oncorhynchus gorbuscha. The sequence goes on from NW_025747303.1 coordinate 28,051, forward strand.
CTGTAATCCTTTCCTGACCGATAGCAAGTACCAGCCACTTCTTGACTACTTCAAAATGGTGGAAGTCCTCAATGACTCGCTCTGCCCTGTGAATGTGGTTTAGAATCTCAGGGGTTATACCCCATACAAGATGAGTGTTTAACATATTGTATATGGTGGCACAAGTGTAACAGAGGTTATTTGGCTCGGATAAACCAGTGGTTCACCACCAAGTAATGTACTCCATGCTCTGCCCTCTACCCCCTCATGAGTCTCTGACCAGTAAGCCTGTGGTCTCATGAGTCTTTGACCAGTAAGCCTGTGGTCTCATGAGTCTCTGACCAGTAAGCCTGTGGTCTCATGAGTCTCTGACCAGTAAGCCTGTGGTCTCATGAGTCTTGACCAGTAAGCCTGTGGTCTCATGAGTCTCTGACCAGTAAGCCTGTGGTCTCATGAGTCTCTGACCAGTAAGCCTGTGGTCTTGAGTCTCTGACCAGTAAGCCTGTGGTCTCATGAGTGACCAGTAAGCCTGTGGTCTCATGAGTCTCTGACCAGTAAGCCTGTGGTCTCATGAGTCTCTGACCAGTAAGCCTGTGGTCTCATGAGTCTCTGACCAGTAAGCCTGTGGTCTCATGAGTCTCTGACCAGTAAGCCTGTGGTCTCATGAGTCTCTGACCAGTAAGCCTGTGGTCTCATGAGTCTCTGACCAGTAAGCCTGTGGTCTCATGAGTCTCTGACCAGTAAGCCTGTGGTCTCATGAGTCTCTGACCAGTAAGCCTGTGGTCTCATGAGTCTCTGACCAGTAAGCCTGTGGTCTCATGAGTCTCTGACCAGTAAGCCTGTGGTCTCATGAGTCTTTGACCAGTAAGCCTGTGGTCTCATGAGTCTCTGACCAGTAAGCCTGTGGTCTCATGAGTCTTTGACCAGTAAGCCTGTGGTCTCATGAGTCTCTGACCAGTAAGCCTGTGGTCTCATGAGTCTTTGACCAGTAAGCCTGTGGTCTCATGAGTCTCTGACCAGTAAGCCTGTGGTCTCATGAGTCTCTGACCAGTAAGCCTGTGGTCTCATGAGTCTCTGACCAGTAAGCCTGTGGTCTCAGGAGTCTCTGACCAGTAAGCCTGTGGTCTCATGAGTCTCTGACCAGTAAGCCTGTGGTCTCATGAGTCTCTGACCAGTAAGCCTGTGGTCTCATGAGTCTTTGACCAGTAAGCCTGTGGTCTCATGAGTCTTTGACCAGTAAGCCTGTGGTCTCAGGAGTCTTTGACCAGTAAGCCTGTGGTCTCAGGAGTCTTTGACCCGTAAACCTGTGGTCTCATGAGTCTTTGACCCGTAAGCCTGTGGTCTCATGAGTCTTTGACCAGTAAGCCTGTGGTCTCATGAGTCTTTGACCAGTAAGCCTGTGGTCTCATGAGTCTCTGACCAGTAAGCCTGTGGTCTCATGAGTCTCTGACCAGTAAGCCTGTGGTCTCATGAGTCTCTGACCAGTAAGCCTGTGGTCTCATGAGTCTCTGACCAGTAAGCCTGTGGTCTCATGAGTCTCTGACCAGTAAGCCTGTGGTCTCATGAGTCTTTGACCCGTAAGCCTGTGGTCTCATGAGTCTCTGACCCGTAAGCCTGTGGTCTCATGAGTCTTTGACCAGTAAGCCTGTGGTCTCATGAGTCTCTGACCAGTAAGCCTGTGGTCTCATGAGTCTCTGACCAGTAAGCCTGTGGTCTCATGAGTCTCTGACCAGTAAGCCTGTGGTCTCATGAGTCTCTGACCAGTAAGCCTGTGGTCTCATGAGTCTTTGACCAGTAAGCCTGTGGTCTCATGAGTCTTTGACCAGTAAGCCTGTGGTCTCATGAGTCTTTGACCAGTAAGCCTGTGGTCTCATGAGTCTCTGACCAGTAAGCCTGTGGTCTCATGAGTCTCTGACCAGTAAGCCTGTGGTCTCATGAGTCTTTGACCAGTAAGCCTGTGGTCTCATGAGTCTTTGACCAGTAAGCCTGTGGTCTCATGAGTCTTTGACCAGTAAGCCTGTGGTCTCATGAGTCTCTGACCAGTAAGCCTGTGGTCTCATGAGTCTCTGACCAGTAAGCCTGTGGTCTCATGAGTCTCTGACCAGTAAGCCTGTGGTCTCATGAGTCTCTGACCAGTAAGCCTGTGGTCTCATGAGTCTCTGACCAGTAAGCCTGTGGTCTCATGAGTCTCTGACCAGTAAGCCTGTGGTCTCAGGAGTCTCTGACCAGTAAGCCTGTGGTCTCAGGAGTCTCTGACCAGTAAGCCTGTGGTCTCATGAGTCTCTGACCAGTAAGCCTGTGGTCTCAGGAGTCTCTGACCAGTAAGCCTGTGGTCTCATGAGTCTTTGACCAGTAAGCCTGTGGTCTCAGGAGTCTCTGACCAGTAAGCCTGTGGTCTCATGAGTCTTTGACCAGTAAGCCTGTGGTCTCATGAGTCTTTGACCAGTAAGCCTGTGGTCTCATGAGTCTCTGACCAGTAAGCCTGTGGTCTCATGAGTCTCTGACCAGTAAGCCTGTGGTCTCATGAGTCTCTGACCAGTAAGCCTGTGGTCTCATGAGTCTCTGACCAGTAAGCCTGTGGTCTCAGGAGTCTCTGACCAGTAAGCCTGTGGTCTCATGAGTCTCTGACCAGTAAGCCTGTGGTCTCATGAGTCTCTGACCAGTAAACCTGTGGTCTCAGGAGTCTTTGACCAGTAAACCTGTGGTCTCATGAGTCTTTGACCAGTAAGCCTGTGGTCTCAGGAGTCTTTGACCAGTAAGCCTGTGGTCTCAGGAGTCTTTGACCAGTAAGCCTGTGGTCTCAGGAGTCTTTGACCAGTAAGCCTGTGGTCTCATGAGTCTTTGACCAGTAAGCCTGTGGTCTCATGAGTCTCTGACCAGTAAGCCTGTGGTCTCAGGAGTCTTTGACCAGTAAGCCTGTGGTCTCAGGAGTCTCAAGTAGCCCCCGTGGATTGGCCAATTACCCCCAAGGGTTCTAGTACCACTGGTTGTGAACCACTGGGGTTACTATGCTTGCATGGTGAATAACTTGGCCTGAGATCTGAAGACTCGCGTTAGCACCCAATGGTAATGCCTTGGCTTTAACTCAGCGGGCTAACACAGTCTCTGAAGGCGCTCAATGGCCTGGGTATGTGGGTTTGAATACCTGGTTGATCATTCTCACCCCTATGTTTTGGGTATTTGTTGGTTCGTTCTGTGATGACAGGCTTGGGGCTTAAATATCAACACATTCCCTATATAGGGCCCTACTTTTTCCCCCCAGTTAGAAGTAAGGGCATACTACTCAGTCATAGGAGCCAGTCAAAAGTAGGATGCTATATAGGGAATAGGGTGCCATTTATGGACGCACTCAAATACTGTCACACCTATATTGATGATATTGTCGCTTATATCCTGTTGGGTGAAGCTTTGTGCCTTACTCTGAGACCACAGTGTGGTCTGACCTTATTAAAGATGTCTCAGTGTGGTCTGACCTTATTAAAGATGTCTCTTGTGTAGCTGGGACCTCAGTGTGGTCTGACCTTATTAAAGATGTCTCTTGTGTAGCTGGGACCTCAGTGTGGTCTGACCTTATTAAAGATGTCTCTGTGTAGCTGGGACCTCAGTGTGGTCTGACCTTATTAAAGATGTCTCTGTGTAGCTGGGACCTCAGTGTGGTCTGACCTTATTAAAGATGTCTCAGTGTGGTCTGACCTTATTAAAGATGTCTCTTGTGTAGCTGGGACCTCAGTGTGGTCTGACCTTATTAAAGATGTCTCTGTGTAGCTGGGACCTCAGTGTGGTCTGATCTTATTAAAGATGTCTCTGTGTAGCTGGGACCTCAGTGTGGTCTGACCTTATTAAAGAGGTCTCTGTAGCTGGGACCTCAGTGTGGTCTGACCTTTTTAAAGATGTCTCTGTGTAGCTGGGACCTCAGTGTGGTCTGACCTTATTAAAGATGTCTATGTGTAGCTGGGACCTCAGTGTGGTCTGACCTTATTAAAGATGTCTCTGTGTAGCTGGGACCTCAGTGTGGTCTGATCTTATTAAAGATGTCTCTGTGTAGCTGGGACCTCAGTGTGGTCTGACCTTATTAAAGATGTCTCTGTGTAGCTGGGACCTCAGTGTGGTATGACCTTATTAAAGATGTCTCTGTGTAGCTGGGACCTCAGTGTGGTCTGACCTTATTAAAGATGTCTCTGTGTAGCTGGGACCTCAGTGTGGTATGACCTTATTAAAGATGTCTCTGTGTAGCTGGGACCTCAGTGTGGTCTGACCTTATTAAAGATGTCTCTGTGTAGCTGGGACCTCAGTGTGGTCTGACCTTATTAAAGATGTCTCTGTGTAGCTGGGACCTCAGTGTGGTCTGACCTTATTAAAGATGTCTCTGTGTAGCTGGGACCTCAGTGTGGTCTGACCTTATTAAAGATGTCTCTGTGTAGCTGGGACCTCAGTGTGGTCTGATCTTATTAAAGATGTCTCTTTCTACTGCTCAGGTACCGGTAATACACCTCAGCCCATTCAGTTCTAGCCAATGCTATAGCGTCAACGCCAAACAAACTAACATTTAGCCCCAACTACCCTCCTCTCTAGGTCCTAGGCAAATGTAGTAGATCTGAAAGTGTTGGATAGACTGGAGTAGCAACGCAACATGGTAAATAGCACCTCCACCTTGTCCTCTGATGAGACTAGGTGAAGTATTCACCATGTTTATACCTATCCAATCCTTACAGATTTACCAAGTGCCCAGAGCTAGGTGCTAAGTGGAAGAGATGAATAATATCAGTTGGCTGCTCAGTTCAGCTCAGTACTTTTGCCATCCAGGAGTATAAAAAGTTACCAATTCTGTTTCAATTTAGGAAGTAAACTGAAATACACTTTTTTTAATGGAGAGACAATTGGAACGTCCGTTTATTTCCAGGATTGACTGAATTGAAATGGAACTGAGCCCAACCATGAAAGAATGACTGAAATGGAACTGAGCCCAACCATGAAATAATGACTGAATTGAAATGGAACTGAGCCCGACCATGAAATAATGACTGAATTGAAATGGAACTGAGCCCAACCCTGAAAGAATGACTGAATTGAAATGGAACTGAGCCCAACCATGAAATAATGACTGAATTGAAATGGAACTGAGCCCAACCCTGAAATAATGACTGAATTGAAATGGAACTGAGCCATGAAATAATGACTGAATTGAAATGGAAACCCTGAAAGAATGACTGAATTGAAATGGAACTGAGCCCAACCCTGAAATAATGACTGAATTGAAATGGAACTGAGCCCAACCATGAAATAATGACTGAATTGAAATGGAACTGAGCCCGACCATGAAAGAATGACTGAATTGAAATGGAACTGAGCCCAACCCTGAAATAATGACTGAATTGAAATGGAACTGAGCCCAACCATGAAATAATGACTGAATTGAAATGGAACTGAGCCCGACCATGAAATAATGACTGAATTGAAATGGAACTGAGCCCAACCATGAAATAATGACTGAATTGAAATGGAACTGAGCCCAACCATGAAATAAGGACTGAATTGAAATGGAACTGAGCCCAACCCTGAAAGAATGACTGAATTGAAATGGAACTGAGCCCAACCATGAAATAATGACTGAATTGAAATGGAACTGAGCCCAACCCTGAAAGTAACCTTGTTCTGTGATGAGGGATGACACATGATTACTTCAAGGAAACATGTTTTATGTTACAAAATACATGTAAGGGTTGAGTCACTTGCTTTGGGTTCTAACTTTTTCCCTATATGGTACTAGTAATAATATAGGATGTAAGAAAATAGAATGTTGTGTTTATAATGGGAGTGGATACCTACGTGTGACTGTTACTGCTTGTTGCTCAGGGGGTAGAACGTATGAAGCAATATCATTTGAAACATTTCTAACTCAGTGTGGAGTGGGGTGTGTCTTGTTTCTGTGAATCAGGAAGTCACAGAGATGGGACACCCAATGAGATGTCATGTTGTTGCTTTGTGTAGCCACTCACAAGCTTCTGTACTAAAATGTACACATTTAGTTTTCCCCATGAAATATGTGTTTCATCCTGGGATGCCTCTTCCTGTATCTAATAAGTCATGTTGGGTTAAATGTGTCTCTGACCCAACTGTCCTCAATAAAACTGACTTGGTGAAAGAGATGTCTTTTTTTGTTGCTGTTGAACAAAATCCACAGACAAGAACACACGATTGTGGTGATTTGAAAATAGTTTATAGCATTTAAAATATATATTTAGGTGTTTTCACAAACAATTCAACCAAATAACCCTTGACACTGAATGGTACTGAAAGCCATGTAAACTATTGTAGCCTGGGTACCAGTCTGTCTGTGTCCTGTAGGATTGTAGCCTGGGTACCAGTCTGTCTGTGTCCTGTAGGATTGTAGCCTGGGTACCAGTCTGTCTGTGTCCTGTAGAATTGTAGCCTGGGTACCAGTCTGTCTGTGTCCTGTAGGATTGTAGCCTGGGTACCAGTCTGTCTGTGTCCTGTAGGATTGTAGCCTGGGTACCAGTCTGTCTGTGTCCTGTAGGATTGTAGCCTGGGCACCAGTCTGTCTGTGTCCTGTAGGATTGTAGCCTGGGCACCAGTCTGTCTGTGTCCTGTAGGATTGTAGCCTGGGTACCAGTCTGTCTGTGTCCTGTAGGATTGTAGCCTGGGCACCAGTCTGTCTGTGTCCTGTAGGATTGTAGCCTGGGTACCAGTCTGTCTGTGTCCTGTAGGATTGTAGCCTGGGTACCAGTCTGTCTGTGTCCTGTAGGATTGTAGCCTGGGTACCAGTCTGTCTGTGTCCTGTAGGATTGTAGCCTGGGTACCAGTCTGTCTTTGTCCTGTAGGATTGTAGCCTGGGCATCAGTCTGTCTGTGTCCTGTAGGATTGTAGCCTGGGCACCAGTCTGTCTGTGTCCTGTAGGATTGTAGCCTGGGTACCAGTCTGTCTTGTCCTGTAGGATTGTAGCCTGGGCACCAGTCTGTCTGTGTCCTGTAGGATTGTAGCCTGGGCACCAGTCTGTCTGTGTCCTGTAGGATTGTAGCCTGGGTACCAGTCTGTCTGTGTCCTGTAGGATTGTAGCCTGGGCACCAGTCTGTCTGTGTCCTGTAGGATTGTAGCCTGGGTACCAGTCTGTCTGTGTCCTGTAGGATTGTAGCCTGGGTACCAGTCTGTCTGTGTCCTGTAGGATTGTAGCCTGGGTACCAGTCTGTCTGTGTCCTGTAGGATTGTAGCCTGGGCACCAGTCTGTCTGTGTCCTGTAGGATTGTAGCCTGGGTACCAGTCTGTCTGTGTCCTGTAGGATTGTAGCCTGGGTACCAGTCTGTCTGTGTCCTGTAGGATTGTAGCCTGGGTACCAGTCTGTCTGTGTCCTGTAGGATTGTAGCCTGGGTACCAGTCTGTCTGTGTCCTGTAGAATTGTAGCCTGGGCACCAGTCTGTCTGTGTCCTGTAGGATTGTAGCCTGGGTACCAGTCTGTCTGTGTCCTGTAGGATTGTAGCCTGGGTACCAGTCTGTCTGTGTCCTGTAGAATTGTAGCCTGGGTACCAGTCTGTCTGTGTCCTGTAGGATTGTAGCCTGGGTACCAGTCTGTCTGTGTCCTGTAGGATTGTAGCCTGGGTACCAGTCTGTCTGTGTCCTGTAGGATTGTAGCCTGGGTACCAGTCTGTCTGTGTCCCGTAGGATTGTAGCCTGGGAACCAGTCTGTCTGTGTCCCGTAGGATTGTAGCCTGGGAACCAGTCTGTCTGTCTGTCCTGTAGGATTGTAGCCTGGGAACCAGTCTGTCTGTCTGTCCTGTAGGATTGTAGCCTGGGTACCAGTCTGTCTGTGTCCTGTAGGATTGTAGCCTGGGTACCAGTCTGTCTGTGTCCTGTAGGATTGTAGCCTGGGCACCAGTCTGTCTGTGTCCTGTAGGATTGTAGCCTGGGTACCAGTCTGTCTGTGTCCTGTAGGATTGTAGCCTGGGCACCAGTCTGTCTGTGTCCTGTAGGATTGTAGCCTGGGTACCAGTCATGAGTTGACATGATGGCGCAAACAGATCTGGGATGAGGCTAGTATGATTGTGGAATATAATTTGATGTGAACCTAAAATCAACGTAGATCATAGCAGTAGGGCTGTAGTGTGTGTGTGTGTGTGTGTGTGTGTGTGTGTGTGTGTGTGTGTGTGTGTGTGTGTGTGTCAGTAAGGAACTCATCATGAATGAAAAACAAAGACCCAGCACACAGCCTATCTGATTAAATCTATCTTTAGACAGTATTGTCCCTGGGTTTACTCTATATCAACTCAATTCACATTAAATACCCAGATTAAAGAATTAGTTTAACTGCTTGAAAATATAATCCACTAAATAAAAGTAGAGAGAAAAACCATCTTTAAGCTATAACTTCAGATATATATTATAACATTTGCAATAAGCTATAACTTCAGTTTAAAACAGCTCACACTGTACTTTGTGACATTTTGGTGACACAATCAAAGCTATTGTCACAGACAGGTGAGGCATAAAAAGGGGGCGGGGTATAAGAACTTTAGTCGGGATGGAAGGAAGGGAGGGGGAGAGAAGAAGGGAGGAGCAAAGGAAGGGAAGGGGAGGGAAGAAGGGAGGAGAAAAAAGAGGAAGGGAAGGGGAGGGAAGAAGGGAGGAGAAAAGGGAGGAAGGGAAGGGGAAGGAAGAAGGGAGGAGAAAAGGGAGGAAGGGAAGGGGAAGGAAGAAGGGAAGAGAAAAAGGAGGAAGGGAAGGGGAGGGAAGAAGGGAGGAGAAAAAGGAGGAAGGGGAGGGAAGAAGGGAGGAGAAAAAGGAGGAAGGGGAGGGAAGAAGGGAGGAGAAAAAGGAGGAAGGGGAGGGAAGAAGGGAGGAGAAAAAGGAGGAAGGGGAGGGAAGAAGGGAGGAGAAAAATGAGGAAGGGGAGGGAAGAAGGGAGGAGAAAAAGGAGGAAGGGAAGGGGAGGGAAGAAGGGAGGAGAAAAAGGAGGAAGGGAAGGGGAGGGAAGAAGGGAGGAGAAAAAGGAGGAAGGGAAGGGGAGGAGAAAAAGGAGGAAGGGAAGGGGAGGAGAAAAAGGAGGAAGGGAAGGGAAGAAGGGAAGGGGAGGGAAGAAGGGAGGAGAAAAAGGAGGAAGGGAATGGGAGGGAAGAAGGGAGGAAGGGAAGGGGAGGGAAGAAGGGAGGAGAAAAAGGAAGGGAAGGGGAGGGAAGAAGGGAGGAGAAAAGGAAGGGAAGGGGAGGGAAGAAGGGAGGAGAAAAGGAAGGGAAGGGGAGGGAAGAAGGGGGGAGAAAAGGAGGAAGGGAAGGGGAGGGAAGAAGGGAGGAGAAAAGGAAGGGAAGGGGAGGGAAGAAGGGAGGAGAAAAAGGAGGGAAGGGGAGGGAGGAAGGGAGGGAGGAGAAAAAGGAGGAAGGGAAGGGGAGGGAGGAAGGAGGGAGGAGAAAAAGGAGGAAGGGAAGGGGAGGGAAGAAGGGAGGGAGAAAAGGAGGAAGGGAAGGGGAGGGGAGGAAGGGAGGAGAAAAAGGAGGAAGGGGAGGGAAGAAGGGAGGAGAAAAAGGAGGAAGGGAAGGGGAGGGAGGAAGGGAAGAGAAAAAGGAGGAAGGGAAGGGAGGGGAGGGAAGAAGGAGCAGAAAAGGAAGGAGGAAGGGGAGGGAAGAAGGGAGAAGTGGAAGGAGGGAAAGATTAAAAGGAGGAATGGAAGAGAGAGAATGAGGGAGGAGTGGAGACAGGGAAAGATAAAAGGAAGAATGGAAGGAGAGGGAACGAGGGAGGGATAAAAGACAGGAAATGGAAAGATGTATTGAGGGAAGTCAGGGAAGGACAGGAAGAAGGAAGGATCGTGTTTAAAAGGAGGGGTGAGACTTTGTCCCTCTACTCTTCCGTCAGGGTTCCGCTGATGTCCTCTGGAGGCGGGGTGGACAAGAACAGAGGCTCGTCCTCTTCTGGAACGTTGTTTGTGTTCTCAGAATTCCCACCATTCCCTTCATTATCCCCAGCTCTGCTCCTCCGGCTCCCGGTCCGACTGAGGCTGACATTCCCAATGCTCCCCACGCGACGAGGACTGCTGCTGAAAGATGACTCCCCTCCTCCTCGCCTGGGAAGGACGGGAATGTCGGGAAATAATGGAATTAGAGGCAGAGGGAAGAGGCAGAATAGAAGGCCGTATTGGAGGAAGAGAAGAAAAAGTTAGAATTTGGAGAGGGAAGAAGAAGAGATGCCAGAACCAGACAGAGAGGAAATGAGTTAAGTTAGAGGTATAGTTGGTTTCCAGAGCCATGTAAGAAACATATGTGTCTGGATGGTTAGACCTTAAACACTGTTGGAAGAAGAACTGGAAGAAAAGGCTGCTATAGAAGAGGAGGGGTTAGAGGTGAAGACAGAGGATGAATGAGAGACCAAGGGTTAGCAAAAGGCTGAGGAGTTTAAGTTGAGGAAGAGATTGAGGAAGAGTTTGAGGAAGAATTTAAGGTAGATTTTGAGGAAGAGTTTAAGGAAGAATTTGAGGAAGAGTTTGAGGAAGGATTTAAGGAAGAATTTGAGGAAGAGTTTGAGGAAGGCTTTAAGGAAGAATTTGAGGAAGAGTTTGAGGAAGGCTTTAAGGAAGAGTTTGAGGAAGAGTTTGAGGAAGAATTTGAGGAAGAGTTTGAGGAAGATTTTGAGGAAGAGTTTTGAGTAAGAGTATTAAGTTGATTTGAGTAAAGATGTTTGAGCAGAAGAGTTTGAGGAAGTTAATATTAAAGGACAGGTTTGAAGAGTTTCAGGAAGAAGAGGAAGAGAAAGATCATCAACATCATAAACGGAATCTTGTTTTGGCTGAAGATTTCAGTGAGGAAGAGTTTATTGTCACTATATACAGGCCAGGTGTAGTGTTGTATTGACTATATACAGGCCAGGTGTAGTGTTGTATTGTCTACTAGATACAGGCCAGGTGTAGTGTTCATTGTAATGATACAGGCCAGGTGTAGTGTTGTATTGTCTAAAGATGACTACAGGCCAGGTGTAGTGTTGTATTGTCAAGTTAATATCTAAAGGCCAGGTGTTTGAATTGTGTCAGAGACAGAAGGGAAGTGAAAGAACATCAACATATAAGGCCAGGTCTTGTTTTGTCTGGTCTTCAGTCAGGTGCAGTGTTATATTGTCTACTATATACAGGCCAGGTGTAGTGTTATATTGTCTACTATATACAGGCCAGGTGTAGTGTTGTATTGTCTACTATATACAGGCCACGTGTAGTGTTGTATTGTCTACTATATACAGGCCAGGTGTAGTGTTATATTGTCTACTATATACAGGCCAGGTGTAGTGTTATATTGTCTACTATATACAGGTCAGGTGTAGTGTGTTGTATTTAATTGACAACGTTCTTATCCCTTGCTAGCTAGCTAACTACTGCTAACTTACACGTTGAACCCACCGCTTGTGTCGTGTGCCACGAGCGTTGCAAATTAAATGTACACATACATGTTATTCAATCATTTAATCCAAACTGCTTGCGAGCGTCAACTAGCGTCTGCGTAGTGCCAACTAGCGTCTACGTAGTGTCAACTAGAGTCTGCGTAGCGTCAACTAGCATCTGTGTAGCGCCAACTAGCATCTGCGTAGTGTCAACCAGCGTCAACTAGCATCAACTAGCGTCTGCGTAGTGTCGACTAGCGTCTGCGTAGCGCCAACTAGCGTCTGCGTAGTGTCAACTAGCATCAACTAGCGTCTGCGTAGCGCCAACTAGCGTCTGTGTAGTGTCAACTAGCATCAACTAGCGTCTGCGTAGCACCAACTAGCGTCTGTGTAGTGTCGACTAGTGTCTGCGTAGCGTCAACTAGCATCAACTAGCGTCAACTAGCATCAACTAGCGTCTGCGTAGCGTCAACTAGCATCAACTAGCGTCTGCGTAGCACCAACTAGCGTCTGCGTAGCACCAACTAGCGTCTGTGTAGCGTCAACTAGCGTCTGCTTGGTGTCAACTAGCGTCTGCATAGCACCAACTAGCGTCTGCGTAGCGTCAACTAGCGTCTGCTTGGTGTCAACTAGCGTCTGCGTAGCGTCAACTAGCGTCTGCTTGGTGTCAACTAGCGTCTGCGTAGTGCCAACTAGCGTCTGCGTAGTGCCAACTAGCGTCTGCGTAGCGTCAACTAGAGTCTGCGTAGCGTCAACTAGAGTCTGCGTAGCGTCAACTAGCGTCTGCGTAGCGTCAACTAGAGTCTGCGTAGCGTCAACTAGCGTCTGCTTGGTGTCAACTAGCGTCTGCGTAGCGTCAACTAGCGTCTGTGTAGCGTCAACTAGCGTCTGTGTAGCGTCAACTAGCGTCTGCTTGGTGTCAACTAGCGTCTGCGTAGCGCCAACTAGCGTCTGCGTAGCGTCAACTAGCGTCTGCTTGGTGTCAACTAGAGTCTGCGTAGCGTCAACTAGCGTCTGCGTAGCGTCAACTAGAGTCTGCGTAGCGCCAACTAGAGTCTGCGTAGCGTCAACTAGCGTCTGCGTAGCATCAACTAGCGTCTGCGTAGCACCAACTAGCGTCTGTGTAGCGTCAACTAGCGTCTGCTTGGTGTCAACTAGCGTCTGCGTAGTGCCAACTAGCGTCTGCGTAGCATCAACTAGCGTCTGCGTAGCGTCAACTAGCGTCTGCGTAGCGCCAACTAGCGTCTGCGTAGTGCCAACTAGCGTCTGCGTAGTGTCAACTAGCGTCTGTGTAGCGTCAACTAGCGTCTGCTTGGTGTCAACTAGCGTCTGCGTAGTGTCAACTAGCGTCTGTGTAGCGTCAACTAGCGTCTGCTTGGTGTCAACTAGCGTCTGCGTAGCGCCAACTAGCGTCTGCGTAGCGTCAACTAGCGTCTGCTTGGTGTCAACTGGAGTCTGCGTAGCGTCAACTAGCATCTGCGTAGCGTCAACTAGCGTCTGCATAGCCAGGCACTAATAGAACTTGGTTCTATTTTTGACGCTTAAAGCGCTGCAAGTCCCGCCTCTCCCATCTCCTCATTGGTTTTTAGCAGCATATACCCACGTGGGTGATTGAAAGATGAACCTGAGGTCCACACTCCAGTCCAGTTGGTGGTGGTAATGCACCTTAAAGTTGGTTGCCAACCACCATATAAAGTCCAGAAGAAGAAGAAGACGGAAGGAGGAGAGATTCTGGCTAGAAACGAACTCGGTTTACCCTTTTATCTGTGGCTTAATAGTCAGAGTAGAGGACCTTGTACATTTCAGGTAAAATAACAACCCAATGTTTATATCCCAGGACAAATTAGCTCGCAACAACAAGCTAGCTAAATTGCCAATGAATGTTTCATGCGTTTCGACCTGTCTCCAAATGAATGTAGTTGGTTCAGAGTGTGTTTTGATATTTCAACCTGCGTGTCCTGGCCACGTCAGGTGTGGATAGACAAAACAAAAAAACATGCACACGATAGCGCACGTGCGCGCCCGGTCTCGTCAGCATGTTACAGTCACGTCCAACTGTGCAGCCAGATTAACAGCAACAGATTAACAGCAACAGTAGCTGCATTTGTTTTAAGATGTTTACATTTATTTGTATACATCCATAACAACGAGCTAATGAGACAGGAATTCACCTGGCATAGAACATGTGCTCTCTCATCAGGACACTGTTGTTCAGAGGAGCTAGCTAACAACACCGCTAACACAATCACTTCAAATTGAACGAGCTGCATTTCTACTATGGCTGTAACCCTGTAAAACAACTTCACAGCACCTACCTGGTGTAAAAACATCATCTCGAGGTGGACTTCAGTGTGATGTCTGCATAGTGTTGTATTTAGCCAGGCGGAATAACCTGTGTGTACCTGAGTTTGCTCTTTAGGGCCGACACCTCCCTGCTGATGGCGTCGTTGGCCTCGGAGGCTTCGTCCAGTTCTCTCTGTAACTTCCTGCGTCCCGCGGCAACCCGTTGAGACTCCTCCTCCGCCTCCTCCAGCTGACGCTTCAGCTGCTTCACACGCACGTTAGCCTTCTCCGCCTAGTCACACACACACACACACACACACACACACACACACACACACACACACACACACACACACACACACACACACACACACACACACACACACACACACACACACACACACACACACACACACACACACACACACACACACACACACACACACACACACACACACACACACGAGGGAAGGAAGCCAAAAAGCAAACTCAAAAATATGTTTTAAAATTGAAGGATATGTGTTGGAATGTGTGTGTGTATATACAGTGCCTTGCGAAAGTATTCGGCCCCCTTGAACTTTGCGACCTTTTGCCACATTTCAGGCTTCAAACATAAAGATATAAAACTGTATTTTTTTGTGAAGAATCAACAACAAGTGGGATACAATCATGAAGTGGAACGACATTTATTGGATATTTCAAACTTTTTTAACAAATCAAAAACTGAAAAATTGGGCGTGCAAAATTATTCAGCCCCTTTACTTTCAGTGCAGCAAACTCTCTCCAGAAGTTCAGTGAGGATCTCTGAATGATCCAATGTTGACCTAAATGACTAATGATGATAAATACAATCCACCTGTGTGTAATCAAGTCTCCGTATAAATGCACCTGCACTGTGAAAGTCTCAGAGGTCCGTTAAAAGTGCAGAGAGCATCATGAAGAACAAGGAACACACCAGGCAGGTCCGAGATACTGTTGTGAAGAAGTTTAAAGCCGGATTTGGATACAAAAAGATTTCCCAAGCTTTAAACATCCCAAGGAGCACTGTGCAAGCGATAATATTGAAATGGAAGGAGTATCAGACCACTGCAAATCTACCAAGACCTGGCCGTCCCTCTAAACTTTCAGCTCATACAAGGAGAAGACTGATCAGAAATGCAGCCAAGAGGCCCATGATCACTCTGGATGAACTGCAGAGATCTACAGCTGAGGTGGGAGACTCTGTCCATAGGACAACAATCAGTCGTATATTGCACAAATCTGGCCTTTATGGAAGAGTGGCAAGAAGAAAGCCATTTCTTAAATATATCCATAAAAAGTGTTGTTTAAAGTTTGCCACAAGCCACCTGGGAGACACACCAAACATGTGGAAGAAGGTGCTCTGGTCAGATAAAACCAAAATTGAACTTTTTGGCAACAATGCAAAATGTTATGTTTGGCATAAAAGCAACACAGCTCATCACCCTGAACACACCATCCCCACTGTCAAACATGGTGGTGGCAGTATCATGGTTTGAGCCTGCTTTTCTTCAGCAGGGACAGGGAAGATGGTTAAAATTGATGGGAAGATGGATGGAGCCAAATAAAGGACCATTCTGGAAGAAAACCTGATGGAGTCTGCAAAAGACCTGAGACTGGGACTGAGATTTGTCTTCCAACAAGACAATGATCCAAAACATAAAGCAAAATCTACAATGGAATGGTTCAAAAATAAACATATCCAGGTGTTAGAATGGCCAAGTCAAAGTCCAGACCTGAATCCAATCGAGAATCTGTGGAAAGAACTGAAAACTGCTGTTCACAAATGCTCTCCATCCAACCTCACTGAGCTCGAGCTGTTTTGCAAGGAGGAATGGGAAAAAATGTCAGTCTCTCGATGTGCAAAACTGATAGAGACATACCCCAAGCGACTTGCAGCTTTAATCGCAGCAAAAGGTGGCGCTACAAAGTATTAACTTAAGGGGCTGAATAATTTTGCACGCCCAATGTTTCAGTTTTTGATTTGTTAAAAAGTTTGAAATATCCAATAAATGTCGTTCCACTTCATGATTGTGTCCCACTTGTTGTTGATTCTTCACAAAAAAATACAGTTTTATATCTTTCTGTTTGAAGCCTGAAATGTGGCAAAAGGTCGCAAAGTTCAAGGGGGCCGAATACTTTCGCAAGGCACTGTATATATATATATATATATATATATATATATATATATATATATATATATATATATGTGTGTGTGTGTGTGTGTTACCTGGTCCTTGTACTGCTCTGCCTGTTTCCTGTCTTCCTCCATCTGGATGGTCAGATCCTTCAGTTTCTTCTCTTTCTGACGCGTTGCTTTAGCGCTGGTCTGTCTCTCTCTGGACACACACACACACACACACACACACACACACACACACACACACACACACACACACACACACACACCAAGTCAGAACTTTACAGCTGATATATATTTTATTTAACCTTTCTTTAGGCAGGGAGTCCCATTGATGTCCTCTACCAACAATCTGAATTGTCAGAAAGGAACCAATGCATCCAACTGTAATGATGACTGCACATCCATTCCATCACCAGATTACTATTGGGTTTATACACTGACCGGATATTTTATTTATTAGGTAGGGAGTCCCCATTAGTACCAGGTCCAGTGTACCAACAATCTGTACCTGGTCAGTTTAAAGGTACCAATCTAGTACCAGGTCCAGTAATTAGGTACACCCATCTAGTACCATTCCATTAGGTACACCCATCTAGTACCAGGTTTATACACTCTAGTACCAGGTCCAGTTTATTAGGTACACCCATCTAGTACCAGGTCCAGTTTATTAGGTACACCCATCTAGCAGGTCCAGTTTATTGGTAGAGCATCTAGTACCAGGTCCAGTTTATTAGGACCACCCATCTAGTACCAGGTCCAGTTTATTAGGTACACCCATCTAGTACCAGGTCCAGTTGGATAAAACGTACACCCATCTAGTACCAGGTCCAGTTTATTATTATTATTATTTAGTACCAGGTCCAGTTTATTAGGTACACCCATCTAGTACCAGGTCCAGTTTATTATGTACACCCATCTAGTACCATGTCCAGTTTATTAGGTACACCCATCTAGTACCAGGTCCAGTTTATTAGGTACACCAATCTAGTACCCGGACAGTTTATTAGGTACACTCACATAGTACCAGGTCCAGTTTATTAGGTACACCTTCAGTTTATTAGGTATACCCATCTTCCTTTGCTTCCAGAACAGCTTGAATTCTTCGGGGCATTCTACAAGGTGTCGAAAAACGTTTCACAGGGATGTTGACATCACACAAGTACATGGTTGGACCTTCCTTTGCCTCCAGAACAGCTTGAATTCTTCGGGGCATTCTACAAGTTGTCGAAAAACGTTTCTGCAGATTGGACGGCGGTACACTCATACTGGGAACAGTCAGTTACATCTCATCGCAAAGATATTCTATTGGGTTGAGGTCTGGGGACTGACCTGGGGACTGATCTGGGGACTGGTCTGGGGACTGATCTGGTGACTGACCTGGGGTCTGATCTGGGGATTCATCTGGGGACTGGTCTGGGGATTCATCTGGGGACTGGACATCTGGGGACTGATCTGGGGATTCATCTGGGGACTGGTCTGGGGATTCATCTGGGGACTGATCTGGGGACTGGTCTGGGGACTGACCTGGGGACTGATCTGGCCACTCAAGTAAACTGAACTCGCTGTCATTTTCCAGGCGATGTTTTCCCACTTCTCCATTGTAGTGGATCACGTGTCCTCTGGAGCCGCTTCTTCCTGTTTGTAGCAGATGGGAGGGGAACCCGGTGTGGTCGTCTGCTGCAACAGCCCATCCGTGACAGAGATCGATGAGATGTGCATTCGTGAGATGCCGTTCTGCACACCACTGTTGTACAGCGCCGGTATTTGCCTGTTTGTGTCCCGTCTGTTGGATTGCACGATTGTTGCCGTTCTCCTTCGACCCCTCCACCTCGCTCGAAGTCGCTTAGGTCACTGGTTTTACCCATTCTAAAGATCAATCGAACAGTAACTGAATGCCTTGATGCCTGTCTGCCTCTTTTATATAGCAAGCCACGGCCACGCGGCCTTCTGTAGGAAGGATCCGTTTTTGGTGTACCTAATAAACTGTCCAGAGAGTGTATATTTACCTACCTTGCCTGTTGCATTGAGATCAAGTTCTTTATGTAGTTCATCATGACCATGTGAGTAAGAACTACATTTCCCATCATCCTCTCCTGACCCCACCTGTTCTCCAGCCTGAGCTGTTCCTGTCTCCTCCTCTCCTGTCCTTACCTGTTCTCCAGCCCTCTCCTTCCTCTCCTCCCCCTCTCCTGTCCTTACCTGTTCTCCAGCTCCAGCTGCTCCTCCAGCTGGTGTAGTTTGGCCTCCAGGGCGGCGATGGAGGATTTGAACTTTGACCTCCCCTGACCCTCCATCTCCTGTAGCTTGATCTTCAGATCCTTGTTCTGCCTCTCGAGCTGCTGTCTGGCGCCCTCACTGCTCTGGGAGGAACTACGCTCAACCTGCAGCTCACTGCTCAACTGATCCACCTAGGGGGAAGGGATAGAGAGACGCACACATCATCACTTTAGAGAGGGGGTCATGGGAGGAAGAGGTTAAGACCAGGGGGAAGAGATAGGAGATGCCCTCTGGTCTGACAATAAAGGGAAGAGGTAGGGAGACAGCAAAGGGAAGAGGTAGGGAGACAGTAAAGGGAAGAGGTAGGGAGACAGTAAAGGGAAGAGGTATGGAGACAGTAAAGGCAAGAGGTATGGAGACAGTAAAGGGAGACAGTATAGGGAAGAGGTAGGGAGACAGTAAAGGGAAGAAGTATGGAGACAGTAAAGGGAGACAGTATAGGGAAGAGGTAGGGAGACAGTAAAGGGAGACAGTATAGGGAAGAGGTAGGGAGACAGTAAAGGGAAGAGGTAGGGAGACAGTAAAGGTAAGAGGTATGGAGACAGTAAAGGGAAGAGGTATGGAGACAGTAAAGGGAGACAGTATAGGGAAGAGGTAGGGAGACAGTAAAGGGAAGAGGTAGGGAGACAGTAAAGGGAAGAGGTAGGGAGACAGTAAAGGGAAGAGGTATGGAGACAGTAAAGGGAGACAGTATAGGGAAGAGGTAGGGAGACAGTAAAGGGAAGAGGTAGGGAGACAGTAAAGGGAAGAGGTCGGGAGACAGTAAAGGGAAGAGGTAGGGAGACAGTAAAGAGAAGAGGTATGGAGACAGTAAAGGGAGACAGTATAGGGAAGAGGTGGGGAGACAGTAAAGGGAGACAGTATAGGGAAGAGGTAAGGAGACAGTAAAGGGAAGAGGTAGGGAGACAGTAAAGGGAAGAGGTATGGAGACAGTAAAGGGAGACAGTATAGGGAAGAGGTAGGGAGACAGTAAAGGGAGACAGTATAGGGAAGAGGTAAGGAGACAGTAAAGGGAAGAGGTAGGGAGACAGTAAAGGTAAGAGGTATGGAGACAGTAAAGGGAAGAGGTAGGGAGACAGTAAAGGGAAGAGGTAGGGAGACAGTAAAGGGAGACAGTATAGGGAAGAGGTATGGAGACAGTAAAGGGAAGAGGAAGGGAGACAGTATAGGGAAGAGGTATGGAGACAGTAAAGGGAAGAGGTAGGGAGACAGTAAAGGGAAGAGGTAGGGAGACAGTAAAGGGAGACAGTATAGGGAAGAGGTAGGGAGACAGTACAGGTAAGAGGTAGGGAGACAGTAAAGGTAAGAGGTAGGGAGACAGTAAAGGTAAGAGGTACGGAGACAGTAAAGGGAAGAGGTAGGGAGACAGTAAAGGGAGACCGTGAAGGGAAGAGGTAGGGAGACAGTAAAGGGAGACAGTAAAGGGAAGAGGTATGGAGACAGTAAAGGGAAGAGGTACGGAGACAGTAAAGGGAAGAGGTAGGGAGACAGTAAAGGGAGACCGTGAAGGGAAGAGGTAAGGAGACAGTAAAGGGAGACAGTAAAGGGAAGAGGTATGGAGACAGTAAAGGGAAGAGGTAGGGAGACAGTAAAGGGAAGAGGAAGGGAGACAGTACAGGGAAGAGGTAGGGAGACAGTACAGGGAAGAGGTAGGGAGACAGTACAGGGAAGAGGTAGGGAGACAGTACAGGGAAGAGGTAGGGAGACAGTAAAGGTAAGAGGTAGGGAGACAGTACAGGTAAGAGGTAGGGAGACAGTAAAGGTAAGAGGTAGGGAGACAGTAAAGGTAAGAGGTACGGAGACAGTAAAGGGAAGAGGTAGGGAGACAGTAAAGGGAGACCGTGAAGGGAAGAGGTAGGGAGACAGTAAAGGGAAGAGGTATGGAGACAGTAAAGGGAAGAGGTAGGGAGACAGTAAAGGGAAGAGGAAGGAGACAGTATAGGGAAGAGGTATGGAGACAGTAAAGGTAAGAGGTAGGGAGACAGTACAGGGAAGAGGTAGGGAGACAGTACAGGGAAGAGGTAGGGAGACAGTACAGGGAAGAGGTAGGGAGACAGTACAGGGAAGAGGTAGGGAGACAGTACAGGGAAGAGGTAGGGAGACAGTAAAGGTAAGAGGTAGGGAGACAGTACAGGTAAGAGGTAGGGAGACAGTACAGGTAAGAGGTAGGGAGACAGTACAGGTAAGAGGTAGGGAGACAGTAAAGGTAAGAGGTACGGAGACAGTAAAGGGAAGAGGTAGGGAGACAGTAAAGGGAAGAGGTAGGGAGACAGTAAAGGGAAGAGGTAGGGAGACAGTAAAGGGAAGAGGTATGGAGACAGTAAAGAGAAGAGGTCGGGAGACAGTAAAGGGAAGAGGTAGGGAGACAGTAAAGGGAAGAGGTAGGGAGACAGTAAAGGGAAGAGGTATGGAGACAGTAAAGAGAAGAGGTCGGGAGACAGTAAAGGGAAGAGGTAGGGAGACAGTAAAGGGAAGAGGTAGGGAGACAGTAAAGGGAAGAGGTAGGGAGACAGTAAAGAGAAGAGGTCGGGAAACAGTAAAGGGAAGAGGTAGGGAGACAGTAAAGAGAAGAGGTCGGGAGACAGTAAAGGGAAGAGGTCGGGAGACAGTAAAGGGAAGAGGTCGGGAGACAGTAAAGGGAAGAGGTAGGGAGACAGTAAAGGGAGACAGTAAAGGGAAGAGGTAGGGAGACAGTAAAGAGAAGAGGTCGGGAGACAGTAAAGGGAAGAGGTAGGGAGACAGTAAAGAGAAGAGGTCGGGAGACAGTAAAGGGAAGAGGTAGGGAGACAGTAAAGGTAAGAGGTAGGGAGACAGTAAAGGGAAGAGGTATGGAGACAGTAAAGGGAGACAGTATAGGGAAGAGGTATGGAGACAGTAAAGGGAAGAGGTAGGGAGACAGTAAAGGGAAGAGGTAGGGAGACAGTAAAGGGAAGAGGTATGGAGACAGTAAAGAGAGACAGTAAAGGGAAGAGGTAGGGAGACAGTAAAGGGAAGAGGTATGGAGACAGTAAAGGGAAGAGGTCGGGAGACAGTAAAGGGAAGAGGTAGGGAGACAGTACAGGGAAGAGGTAGGGAGACAGTACAGGGAAGAGGTAGGGAGACAGTAAAGGGAAGAGGTAGGGAGACAGTAAAGGGAAGAGGTAGGGAGACAGTAAAGGGAAGAGGTAGGGAAGTCACTGAGTGTCTCTTGGTCTGCTCCTCCTCCCTTCACACTACCTAGTGCATACTCCCCTCCTCGTAAACCCTACCTAAAGCACACTCCCCTCCCACCTACACACTACCTAGTGTATACTCCCCCCCCTCTCCTACCTGTTGCTGTGTCTTCCGGAGGCGGTCGTGGAGGTTCTCCATGTTGGCCTGCTCCTCCTCCAGCTCTTCCTCTAGCTGGCTGATCTTAGCCTCCAGACGACGCTTCTCATCGGACATCATAGACCTGAGAAGAGGAGGAGAGAGGAAGAGGAGAGGAGGAGGATGGAGGATAGGAGGAGGAGGAGAAGAAGAGGAGCAGATGAGCAGAGACAGTATAAATGTCAATAGTCTGCACTGAATTGAATGGGAGAAACTAATGAGTTAAAGGTAAGGTTTAGGTTTAAGTGTTAAGTTTGGGTTAAGGGAAGAGGTTTAAGACTTAAGTTTGGGTTAAGGGTTAAGTTTAAGGGTTAAGTTTTTGGTTAAGGGTTAGGTTTAACCTGTTACTCCTACCCCCTACTTTTTCGAACATTCTGTTAAAAATCGCGCAACATTTCAGCACCCTGCTACTCATGCCAGGAATATAGTATATGCATATGATTAGTATGTGTGGATAGAAAACACTCAGATGTTTATAAAACTGGTTAAATCACGGCTGTGACTATAACAGAACGTGCGTTTCATCGAAAAGTGCAGGAAAATCTGATCACTGAAAATGGAAAAATATATCCATGCGCCACTTCAACCGATTGATAAAGGTGAACCACATTAAATGGGGCCGAGGTTGAATACCTACAGCTTCCACACGATGTCAACAGTCTTGTCATTTGCCTAGGCTTCGTTTCTTGGTCAAACGAACAAGAGACAGCCCATTTCTTCAGGTCTCCGACCGGATATTTTGGTTGAGATTTACCCGGACATTATTTCCAGACGTACAGCTATAGAATATACATCGCCTCGTGATCAATTTGATCGCTTATTAACGTTTACTAATACATAAAGTTGCATTACAAAAGTATTTCAAGTGTTTTGTGAAAGTTTATCGTCAACTTTTTTAATTTTCAAAAATGACGTTACGTTATAAAACGCTATTTTTCGTTGATCACACAGTCTTCATAGATCGATATCTAGGCATCTATCTAGATATCTATATGGACCGATTTAATCGGAAAAAAGACCCAATAGTGTTTATGGGACATCTAGAGTGCCAACAAAGAAGATGGTCAAAGGTAATGAATGTTTTATATTTTATTTGTGCGTTTTGTGTAGCACCGACTATGCTAATTATTTTGTTTACGTCCCCTGCGGGTCTTTTGGGGTGTTACATGCTATCAGATAATAGCTTCTCATGCTTTCACCGAAAAGCATTTTAAAAATCTGACTTGTTGCCTGGATTCACAACGAGTGTAGCTTTAATTCAATACCCTGCATCTGTATTTTAATGAACGTTTGAGTTTTAACGAGTGCTATTAGCATTTAGCGTAGCGCATTTGCATTTCCAGATGTCTAGATGGGACGCCTGCGTGTCAGGTAGGAGCAAGAGGTTAAGGGTTAAGTTTGGGTTAAGGGTTAGGTCTAGGCATTAGGGTTAAGGTTAGTTTTAGGGTATGGTTAAGTTTGGGTTAAGGGTTAGGTTTAAGGGTTAAGTTTGGGTTAAGAGTTAGGTCTAGGCATCAGGGTTAAGGTTAGTTTTAGGTATGGTTAAGTTTGGGTTAAGGGTTAGGTTTAAGGGTTAAGTTTGCGTTAAGGGTTAGGTTTAGGTTTAAGGGTTAAGTTTGGTTTTAGGGTTAAGTTTGGGTTAAGGGTTAAGTTTGGGTTAAGGGTTAGGTTAATGTTTAAGAATTAAGTTTGGATTAAGGGTTAGGTTTAAGGGTTAAGTTGGGTTAAGGGTTAGGTTTAAGGGTTTAGTTTGGGTTAAGGTTAGGTTTAGGCATATGGTTAAGGTTAGTTTTAGGGCAGGGTTAGGTTTAAGGGTTAAGTTTGGGTTAAGTTTAGGTTCCAGGTTAAGTTTGGGTTAAGGGTTAAAGGTTAGTTTTAGGGCAGGGTTAAGTTTGGGATAAGGGTTAGGTTTAAGGGTTTAGTTTGGGTTAAGGTTAGGTTTAGGGTTAAGGGTTAAGGTTAGTTTTAGGGTAGGGTTAGGTTAGTTTTAGGCAGGGCCAGGTTTGGGTTAAGGTTAGTTTTAGGGTATGGTTAGGTTTGGGTTAAGGGTTAGGTTTAAGGGTTTAGTTTGGGTTAAGGGTTAGGTTTAGGCATAAGGGTTAGGTTAGTTTTAGGGGCATGGTTAGGTTTGGGTTAAGGGTTAGGTTAGTTTTAGGGTATGGTTAGGTTTGGGTTGGGTTAGGTTAGTTTTAGGGTATGGTTAAGTTTGGGTCAAGGGTTAGGTTAGTTTTAGGGTATGGTTAGGGTTTAGGTTAAGGTTAGTTTTAGGGCATCGTTAGGTTTGGGTTAAGGGTTAAGGTTAGTTTTAGGTAGGGTTAGGCCTGGGGTTAAGGCGCTAGGTTGGGTTAAGGGTTAAGGGCAGGTTTAGGTTAAGTTTTAGGGTATGGTTAGGTTTGGGTTAAGGGTTAAGGGTTAAAGGTTAGGTTTGGGTTAAGGGTTAAGGGTTAGGTTTAAGGTTAAGGGTTAGGTTAGTTTTAGGCATGGTTAGGTTTGGGTTAAGGGTTAGGTTTAAGGGTTACGTTTAGGTTAAGGGTTAGGTTTAAGGGTTAGGTTTAAGGGTTAAGTTTGGGTTAAGGGTTAGGTTTAAGGGTTAAGTTTGGGTTAAAGAGTTAGGTTTAAGGGTTAAGTTTGGGTTAAGGGTTATGTTTGGGTTAAGGGTTAGGTTTAGGCATAAGGGTTAGGTTAGTTTTAGGGCATGGTTAGGTTTGGGTTAAGGTTAGTTTTAGGGTATGGTTAGGTTTGGGTTAAGGGCTAGGTTTAAGGGTTTAGTTTGGGTTAAGGGTTAGGTTTAGGCATATGGTTAGGTTAGTTTAGGTATGGTTAGGTTTGGGTTAAGGTTAGTTTTAGGGTATGGTTAAGTTTGGGTCAAGGGTTAGGTTAGTTTTAGGGTATGGTTAGGTTTGGGTTAAGGGTTAAGGTTAGTTTTAGGGTATGGTTAAGTTTGGGTCAAGGGTTAGGTTAGTTTTAGGGTATGGTTAGGTTTGGGTTAAGGGTTAAGGTTAGTTTTAGGGTATGGTTAGGTTTGGGTTAAGGGTTAGGTTAGTTTTAGGGCATGGTTAAGTTTGGGTCAAGGGTTAGGTTAGTTTTAGGGTATGGTTAGGTTTGGGTTAAGGTTAGTTTTAGGGTATCGTTAGGTTTGGGTTAAGGGTTAAGGTTAGTTTTAGGGTAGGGTTAGGTTTGGGTTAATCGTTAAGGGTTAGGTTGGGTTAAGGGTTAAGGGTTAGGTTTAGGTTAGTTTTAGGGTATGGTTAGGTTTGGGTTAAGGGTTAGGTTAGGTTTGGGTTAAGGGTTAAGGGTTAAAGGTTAGGTTTGGGTTAAGGGTTAAGGGTTAGGTTTGGGTTAAGGGTTAGGTTAGTTTTAGGGTATGGTTAGGTTTGGGTTAGGGGTTAGGTTTGGGTTAAGGGTTAAGGGTTAAAGGTTAGGTTTGGGTTCAGGGTTAAGGGTTAGGTTTGGGTTAAGGGTTAAGGGTTACGTGTTACAGTACTGAGGATGTTGTCACATGTCCAGATGTTCTACATCAATACAGATGAAGGAAAAGAGATGAGGCCTGTGTCCCATATTACATCCTATTCCCTTTATAGTGCACTACTTTAGACCACGGACCAATGGCCTATAGGGTGGCATTTGGGACACAGTCTAGGGGACCTTTTAAAAGTAGCCTACACACTCACTTTCCAGAGTTGCTGGCCAGATCCTCAGACATCTCATCTCTCTCTGTCTCGGCCTGTTTACGAGCCCTCTCTGCCGCAGCCAAGTCCTACAGTGGGACAAAGAGTGAAGAGATGGGGGAGGAGAGAGGGGGGGCATGTTAGGAGACAAGAACAGGAGAGAGGCAGAGTGAAGAGATGGAGGAGGAGAGAGGGGGGGCATGTTAGGAGACAAGAACAGGAGAGAGGCAGAGTGAAGAGATGGAGGAGGAGAGAGGGGGGCATGTTAGGAGACAATAACAGGAGAGAGGGGGGCATGTTAGGAGACAAGAACAGGAGAGAGGGGGGCATGTTAGGAGACAAGAACAGGAGAGAGGCAGAGTGAAGAGATGGAGGAGGAGAGAGGGGGGGGCATGTTAGGAGACAAGAACAGGAGAGAGGCAGAGTGAAGAGATGGAGGAGGAGAGAGGGGGGGCATGTTAGGAGACAATAACAGGAGAGAGGGGGCATGTTAGGAGACAAGAACAGGAGAGAGGGGGGGCATGTTAGGAGACAAGAACAGGAGAGAGGCAGAGTGAAGAGATGGAGGAGGAGAGAGGGGGCATGTTAGGAGACAAGAACAGGAGAGAGGGGGGGCATGTTAGGAGACAAGAACAGGAGAGAGAGGGGGGCATGTTAGGAGACAAGAACAGGAGAGAGGCAGAGTGAAGAGATGGAGGAGGAGAGAGGGGGCATGTTAGGAGACAATAACAGGAGAGAGGGGGGCATGTTAGGAGACAAGAACAGGAGAGAGGGGGGCATGTTAGGAGACAAGAACAGGAGAGTATGTTAGGAGACAAGAACAGGAGAGAGGCAGAGTGAAGAGATGGAGGAGGAGAGAGGGGGCATGTTAGGAGACAAGAACAGGAGAGAGGCAGAGTGAAGAGATGGAGGAGGAGAGAGGGGGGCATGTTAGGAGACAAGAACAGGAGAGAGGCAGAGTGAAGAGATGGAGGAGGAGAGAGGGGGCATGTTAGGAGACAAGAACAGGAGAGAGAGGGGGGCATGTTAGGAGACAAGAACAGGAGAGAGGCAGAGTGAAGAGATGGAGGAGGAGAGAGGGGGGCATGTTAGGAGACAAGAACAGGAGAGAGGGGGGCATGTTAGGAGACAAGAACAGGAGAGAGGGGGCATGTTAGGAGACAAGAACAGGAGAGAGGGGGGGGGCATGTTAGGAGACAAGAACAGGAGAGAGGCAGAGTGAAGAGATGGAGGAGAGAGGGGGGGCATGTTAGGAGACAATAACAGGAGAGAGGGGGGCATGTTAGGAGACAAGAACAGGAGAGAGTCAGAGTGAAGAGATGGAGGAGGAGAGAGGGGGGCATGTTAGGAGACAAGAACAGGAGAGAGGGGGCATGTTAGGAGACAAGAACAGGAGAGAGGGGGGCATGTTAGGAGACAAGAACAGGAGAGAGGGGGCATGTTAGGAGACAAGAACAGGAGAGAGGCAGAGTGAAGAGATGGAGGAGGAGGAGGGGGGCATGTTAGGAGACAATAACAGGAGAGAGGGGGCATGTTAGGAGACAAGAACAGGAGAGAGGGGGGGCATGTTAGGAGACAATAACAGGAGAGAGGGGGGCATGTTAGGAGACAAGAACAGGAGAGAGGGGGGCATGTTAGGAGACAAGAACAGGAGAGAGAGGGGGGGGGGCATGTTAGGAGACAATAACAGGAGAGAGGGGGGCATGTTAGAGACAATAACAGGAGAGAGGGGGCATGTTAGGAGACAAGAACAGGAGAGAGTCAGAGTGAAGAGATGGAGGAGGAGAGGGGGGCATGTTAGGAGACAAGAACAGGAGAGGGGGGCATGTTAGGAGACAAGAACAGGAGAGAGTCAGAGTGAAGAGATGGAGGAGGAGAGAGGGGGGCATGTTAGGAGACAAGAACAGGAGAGAGGGGGGCATGTTAGGAGACAAGAACAGGAGAGAGGGGGGGGCATGTTAGGAGACAAGAACAGGAGAGAGGCAGAGTGAAGAGATGGAGGAGGAGAGAGGGGGGCATGTTAGGAGACAATAACAGGAGAGAGGGGGGCATGTTAGGAGACAAGAACAGGAGAGAGGGGGGCATGTTAGGAGACAAGAACAGGAGAGAGGGGGGCATGTTAGGGAGACAAGAACAGGAGAGAGGCAGAGTGAAGAGATGGAGGAGGAGAGAGGGGGCATGTTAGGAGACAATAACAGGAGAGAGGGGGGCATGTTAGGAGACAAGAACAGGAGAGAGGGGGGCATGTTAGGAGACAAGAACAGGAGAGAGGGGGGGCATGTTAGGAGACAAGAACAGGAGAGAGGCAGAGTGAAGAGATGGAGGAGGAGAGAGGGGGCATGTTAGGAGACAATAACAGGAGAGAGGGGGCAATGTTAGGAGACAAGAACAGGAGAGAGGGGGGCATGTTAGGAGACAAGAACAGGAGAGAGGGGGGGCATGTTAGGAGACAAGAACAGGAGAGAGGGGGGGCATGTTAGGAGACAAGAACAGGAGAGAGGCAGAGTGAAGAGATGGAGGAGGAGAGAGGGGGGGCATGTTAGGAGACAATAACAGAGAGAGGGGGGGCATGTTAGGAGACAAGAACAGGAGAGAGTCAGAGTGAAGAGATGGAGGAGGAGAGAGGGGGGCATGTTAGGAGACAAGAACAGGAGAGAGGGGGGGCATGTTAGGAGACAAGAACAGGAGAGAGGGGGGCATGTTAGGAGACAAGAACAGGAGAGAGGGGGGGCATGTTAGGAGACAAGAACAGGAGAGAGGGGGGGCATGTTAGGAGACAATAACAGGAGAGAGGGGGGCATGTTAGGAGACAAGAACAGGAGAGAGGGGGGGGCATGTTAGGAGACAAGAACAGGAGAGAGGGGGGCATGTTAGGAGACAAGAACAGGAGAGAGGGGGGCATGTTAGGAGACAAGAACAGGAGAGAGGGGGGGGGGCATGTTAGGAGACAAGAACAGGAGAGAGGCAGAGTGAAGAGATGGAGGAGGAGAGAGAGGGGGCATGTTAGGAGACAAGAACAGGAGAGAGGGGGGCATGTTAGGAGACAAGAACAGGAGAGAGGGGGGGCATGTTAGGAGACAAGAACAGGAGAGAGGGGGGCATGTTAGGAGATAAGAACAGGAGAGGGGGGCATGTTAGGAGACAAGAACAGGAGAGAGGGGGGGGGGCATGTTAGGAGACAAGAACAGGAGAGAGGGGGGCATGTTAGGAGACAAGAACAGGAGAGAGGGGGGCATGTTAGGAGACAAGAACAGGAGAGAGAGAGGGGGGGCATGTTAGGAGACAAGAACAGGAGAGAGGGGGGCATGTTAGGAGACAAGAACAGGAGAGAGGGGGGCATGTTAGGAGACAAGAACAGAGAGAGGGGGGCATGTTAGGAGACAAGAACAGGAGAGAGAGGGGGCATGTTAGGAGACAAGAACAGGAGAGGGGGGCATGTTAGGAGACAAGAACAGGAGAGAGGGGGGGGCATGTTAGGAGACAAGAACAGGAGAGAGGGGGCATGTTAGGAGACAAGAACAGGAGAGAGGGGGGGCATGTTAGGAGACAAGAACAGGAGAGAGGGGGGCATGTTAGGAGACAAGAACAGGAGAGAGGGGGGGCATGTTAGGAGACAAGAACAGGAGAGAGGGGGGGCATGTTAGGAGACAATAACAGGAGAGAGGCAGAGTGAAGAGATGGAGGAGGAGAGAGGGGGGGCATGTTAGGAGACAAGAACAGGAGGAGAGAGAGGGGGGCATGTTAGGAGACAAGAACAGGAGAGAGGCAGAGTGAAGAGATGGAGGAGGAGAGAGGGGGGCATGTTAGGAGACAATAACAGGAGAGAGGGGGCATGTTAGGAGATAAGAACAGGAGAGAGGGGGGGCATGTTAGGAGACAAGAACAGGAGGAGAGAGGGGGGCATGTTAGGAGACAAGAACAGGAGAGGCAGAGTGAAGAGATGGAGGAGGAGAGAGGGGGCATGTTAGGAGACAATAACAGGAGAGAGGGGGGCATGTTAGGAGATAAGAACAGGAGAGAGGGGGGGCATGTTAGGAGACAAGAACAGGAGAGAGGGGGGGCATGTTAGGAGATAAGAACAGGAGAGAGGGGGGCATGTTAGGAGACAATAACAGGAGAGAGGGGGGCATGTTAGGAGACAATAACAGGAGAGAGGGGGGGCATGTTAGGAGATAAGAACAGGAGAGAGGGGGGCATGTTAGGAGATAAGAACAGGAGAGAGGGGGGCATGTTAGGAGACAATAACAGAGAGAGGGGGGCATGTTAGGAGATAAGAACAGAGAGAGGGGGCATGTTAGGAGACAAGAACAGGAGAGAGGGGGGCATGTTAGGAGATAAGAACAGGAGAGAGGGGGCATGTTAGGAGACAATAACAGGAGAGAGGGGGGCATGTTAGGAGATAAGAACAGGAGAGAGGGGGCATGTTAGGAGATAAGAACAGGAGAGAGGGGGGCATGTTAGGAGACAAGAACAGGAGAGAGGCAGAGTGAAGAGATGGAGGAGGAGAGAGGGGGGGGGCATGTTAGGAGACAAGAACAGGAGAGAGGGGGGCATGTTAGGAGACAAGAACAGAGAGAGGGGGCATGTTAGGAGACAAGAACAGGAGAGAGGGGGGCATGTTAGGAGACAAGAACAGGAGAGGGGGGGCATGTTAGGAGACAAGAACAGGAGAGGGGGGCATGTTAGGAGACAAGAACAGGAGAGAGGGGGGCATGTTAGGAGATAAGAACAGGAGAGAGGGGGCATGTTAGGAGACAAGAACAGGAGAGAGAGGGGGGGCATGTTAGGAGATAAGAACAGGAGAGAGGGGGCATGTTAGGAGATAAGAACAGGAGAGAGGGGGCATGTTAGGAGACAAGAACAGGAGAGAGGGGGGGCATGTTAGGAGACAAGAACAGGAGAGAGGGGGCATGTTAGGAGACAATAACAGGAGAGAGGGGGGCATGTTAGGAGACAAGAACAGGAGAGAGGGGGGCATGTTAGGAGACAATAAGAAGAAGGGGGCATGTTAGGAGATAAGAACAGGAGAGAGGGGGCATGTTAGAGACAAGAACAGGAGAGAGGGGGCATGTTAGGAGACAAGAACAGGAGAGAGTCAGAGTGAAGAGATGGAGGAGGAGAGAGGGGGGGCATGTTAGGAGACAAGAACAGGAGAGAGGGGGGGGCATGTTAGGAGAACAAGAACAGGAGAGAGGGGGCATGTTAGGAGACAATAACAGGAGAGAGGGGGCATGTTAGGAGACAATAACAGGAGAGAGGGGGGCATGTTAGGGACAACAGGAGAGAGGGGGCATGTTAGGAGACAAGAACAGGAGAGAGGGGGGCATGTTAGGAGACAAGAACAGGAGAGAGGCAGAGTGAAGAGATGGAGGAGGAGAGAGGGGGGGCATGTTAGGAGACAAGAACAGGAGAGAGGGGGGCATGTTAGGAGACAAGAACAGGAGAGAGGGGGCATGTTAGGAGACAAGAACAGGAGAGAGGGGGCATGTTAGGAGATAAGAACAGGAGAGGGGGGGCATGTTAGGAGATAAGAACAGGAGAGAGGGGGCATGTTAGGAGATAAGAACAGGAGAGAGGGGGCATGTTAGGAGACAAGAACAGGAGAGAGGGGGCATGTTAGGAGACAAGAACAGGAGAGAGTCAGAGTGAAGAGATGGAGGAGAGAGGGGGGGCATGTTAGGAGACAAGAACAGGAGAGGGGGGCATGTTAGGAGACAAGAACAGGAGAGGGGGGGGCATGTTAGGAGACAAGAACAGGAGAGAGGGGGGGCATGTTAGGAGACAAGAACAGGAGAGGGGGGCATGTTAGGAGACAAGAACAGGAGAGAGGGGGGGCATGTTAGGAGACAAGAACAGGAGAGAGGGGGGCATGTTAGGAGATAAGAACAGGAGAGAGGGGGCATGTTAGGAGATAAGAACAGGAGAGAGGGGGGGCATGTTAGGAGACAAGAACAGGAGAGAGGGGGCATGTTAGGAGACAAGAACAGGAGAGAGGGGGCATGTTAGGAGACAAGAACAGGAGGAGAGAGGGGGGCATGAGACAATAACAGGAGAGGGGCATGTTAGAGACAAGAACAGGAGAGAGGGGGCATGTTAGGAGACAAGAACAGGAGAGAGGCAGAGTGAAAGAGATGGAGGAGGAGAGAGGGGGGCATGTTAGGAGACAATAACAGGAGAGAGGGGGCATGTTAGGAGACAAGAACAGGAGAGAGTCAGAGTGAAGAGATGGAGGAGGAGAGAGGGGGCATGTTAGGAGACAAGAACAGGAGAGGGGGGCATGTTAGGAGACAAGAACAGGAGAGAGGGGGCATGGAGACAAGAACAGGAGAGAGAGGGCATGTTAGGAGACAAGAACAGGGAGAGGCAGAGTGAAGAGATGGAGGAGGAGAGGGGGGGCATGTTAGGAGACAATAACAGGAGAGAGGGGGCATGTTAGGGAGACAAGAACAGGAGAGAGGGGGGCATGTTAGGAGACAATAACAGGAGAGGGGGGGGCATGTTAGGAGACAAGAACAGGAGAGAGGGGGGGCATGTTAGGAGACAAGAACAGGAGAGAGATGCATGTTAGGAGACAATAACAGGAGAGGGGGGGCATGTTAGGAGACAATAACAGGAGAGAGGGGGGGCATGTTAGGAACAAGAACAGGAGAGAGTCAGAGTGAAGAGATGGAGGAGGAGAGGGGGGGCATGTTAGGAACAAGAACAGGAGAGGGGGCATGTTAGGAGACAAGAACAGGAGAGAGTCAGAGGAAGAGATGGAGGAAGAGGGGGCATGTTAGGAGACAAGAACAGGAGAGAGGGGGGCATGTTAGGAGACAAGAACAGGATGTTAGAGGACAAGAACAGGTGGAGATGAAGGAGGAGGAGGAGAGAGGGGGCATGTTAGGAGACAATAACAGGAGAGAGGGGGCATGTTAGGAGACAAGAACAGGAGGGGGCATGTTAGGAGACAAGAACAGGAGAGCATGTTAGGAGACAAGAACAGGAGAGAGGCAGAGTGAAGAGATGGAGGAGGAGAAGGGGGCATGTTAGGAGACAAGAACAGGAGAGAGGGGGCATGTTAGGAGACAAGAACAGGAGAGAGGGGGGCATGTTAGGAGACAAGAACAGGAGAGAGGGGGGGCATGTTAGGGAGACAAGAACAGGAGAGAGGCAGAGTGAAGAGATGGAGGAGGAGAGAGGGGGCATGTTAGGAGACAATAACAGGAGAGAGGGGGCATGTTAGGAGACAAGAACAGGAGAGAGGGGGCATGTTAGGAGACAAGAACAGGAGAGAGGGGGCATGTTAGGAGACAAGAACAGGAGAGAGGGGGCATGTTAGGGACAAGAACAGGAGAGAGGCAGAGTGAAGAGATGGAGGAGGGAGAGAGGGGGCATGTTAGGGAGACAATAACAGGAGAGAGGGGGCATGTTAGGAGACAAGAACAGGAGAGAGTCAGAGTGAAGAGGATGGAGGAGGAGAGAGGGGGGGCAGCAGCAGGGGACAAGAACAGGAGAGAGGGGGGCATGTTAGGAGACAAGAACAGGAGAGAGGGGGCATGTTAGGAGACAAGAACAGGAGAGAGGGGGGGCATGTTAGGAGACAAGAACAGGAGAGAGGGGGGGCATGTTAGGAGACAATAACAGGAGAGAGGGGGGAGCATGTTAGGAGACAAGAACAGGAGAGAGGGGGGGCATGTTAGGAGACAAGAACAGGAGAGAGGGGGGCATGTTAGGAGACAAGAACAGAGAGAGGGGGGGCATGTTAGGAGACAAGAACAGGAGAGAGGGGGGGCATGTTAGGAGACAAGAACAGGAGAGAGGCAGAGTGAAGAGATGGAGGAGGAGAGAGGGGGGCATGTTAGGAGACAAGAACAGGAGAGAGGGGGGCATGTTAGGAGACAAGAACAGGAGAGAGGGGGGGCATGTTAGGAGACAAGAACAGGAGAGAGGGGGCATGTTAGGAGATAAGAACAGGAGAGAGGGGGGCATGTTAGGAGACAAGAACAGGAGAGAGAGGGGGGCATGTTAGGAGACAAGAACAGGAGAGAGGGGGGGCATGTTAGGAGACAAGAACAGGAGAGAGGGGAGCATATTAGGAGACAAGAACAGGAGAGAGAGGGGGGGGTATGTTAGGGACAAGAACAGGAGAGAGGGGGGGGGCATAGGAGACAAGAACAGGAGAGAGGGGGGGGGGTATGTTAGGAGACAAAGAACAGGAGAGAGGGTGGGTATGTTAGGGACAAGAACAGGAGAGAGAGGGGGCATGTTAGGAGATACAACAGAGAGGGGGGGCATGTTAGGAGACAAGAACAGGAGAGAGGTAATAGAGACAAGAACAGGAGAGAGGGGGGGCATGTTAGGAGACAAGAACAGGAGAGAGGGGGGGCATGTTAGGAGACAAGAACAGGAGAGAGGGGGGGGCATGTTAGGGAGACAAGGAACAGAGAGAGGGGGGGGGGCATGTTAGGGACAAGAACAGGAGGAGAGGGGGAAGTATGTTAGACATTGGAATAACAGGAGAGAGGCAGAGTGAAGAGATGGAGGAGGAGAGAGGGGGCATGTTAGGAGACAAGAACAGGAGGAGAGAGGGGGGGCATGTTAGGAGACAAGAACAGGAGAGAGGCAGAG
>NW_025747304.1:0-27500 GCF_021184085.1 Oncorhynchus gorbuscha
TCAAGCAGGAAGGAAGAAAGGCGCTTCTCCAACCAAGTCCCTCTTCTATCAGGAACATTTTGTGCATCAAGTGGGTTCCGGTCAGCCAGGCAGGGCTGGTTAGTTCAATGGCAGGCAGGCAGGCACTAACAATACTTTATGTCCACTTCATTTCCATTGCAAATCAGGCCCTGAGTTCCCTGGGTTCCCAGAGTTCCCAGCAGCTCCCCGTTTCCCTGAAACAAGCAGATTAACAGGGACTCATTAACAGCAGTGAGACTATAACTCTGATAGCCATCCCAGTCCTAACAATGCAACCCAAACCTGGCTTCTGATGCCATTTCTTTTCTTTGAGAATGTGATGGAGCCTGCTGGAGTGCATTTTATGAACTATTCCTGTTATTTTGGACTTCATATTTTGCATTTGAATATTGATTGATATTGATATTGATACTGCACTCCATTGTTGAAGAGGGTTAGCACGTAAGCGTAAACCTGTATCCTGTGCATGTAACCAATACACTTTGATTTGATTTATTCCATTGATTCCATATTTTTAAGAAAACAAATACGGTTTGAACCCACTTTGCTAACAATGGGATCTGGTGAGGTGGTTGTGGCTTTGTAATGTGCCTGGGTTCATCCAGTGTTCCATAATGGGATGTGTCCCAGACCACGTCTTTCAACAGTCAACAATGGCTGTGACAGGTGGAATGTACATCAGACCGTGGCCCCTGTTCTACACACAAATCCCCCGACAGAACTAACCCTGTCTAGATCTGGTGTTCACTGACCAAATACTCTGATGGCGTACGCCTGCATGCATGTGTGTCTTATCATTCTGTGTGTCAGTGTGTGCGCATGTTCTGCATTGTTTCCATTCACATGAATCCCATGGCTGTACTGGTTCATTGTCTACTCTCATGTCATTGAAAAGTGCAATAAATACTTAGAAACGCATTAAGGTTGGAGTTTGACTTGCTCTGGTTTTCCAGTCAGTGGGAACAGGCCTCCACTTCAGCCTTGTTGTTTACTCATTTACAGTAGAGCTTTCAAGAGGCCCGGCAGAAACATGGTGAAAGGACGTTCTCCAACGAAACAGGACCCAAGCCCCCGCCCCTTCTGTTCTTTCTCAAGAGTTCCTCCTGAAACTATTTGGCAAACAATGGTGAAAAAGACAGAGTTTGAAGGAGGAAAACAACAAGCCGTTCCTGAACCACCCACCCCATCTGCTGTGCTATTATCTTCTCTCCTTTTGGGTATTAACATTATGTGCTGATATGATTTCCTGATTCTATGTTGTGGTGGTGGTGGTGGTTGTTAGGGCTACCACCGGTGGATGTTGTTTTGTTGTTTTCGGGCATTTGTTGCGATATGAAACAGGCAAGGGGAAAAATCCACCCCCATGTGCATCTAATCGTCCATTCACAGCCCTCTTAATGACTGGTCAGTTCCTCTGCCCTGCCATTTTCTGTCCAATTATTTATTTTCTCGCCGTCCGGATAAATGGAGACAATGAGGCCCTCCAGCGCATAATGACTCATTAAAATTCAGCAGTTCAGTGCTGGAACTTGGCTTTCTCCCTCGGACCCATTGGGGACGGCTGCTTGGTGGCATGCGTGCTAGTGCCAACTTGAACATTCTAGATTCTACCCAGTGGACTAAAGGAGCAGGCAGACAGGCAGTCAGACAGGCAGACAGACAGGCAGACAGGCATTCTCGGTCTTCTTTGCCTGTAAGTTTAACTCCGTTTGAACTATTGAGGTTCTTTCTTCTTCTTTTTTACAGTGCAACTACCCACATCAGTGATGGGAGGGGTTTCCCAGAGCTGTGTGTGTGTGTGTGTGTGTGTGTGTGTGTGTGTGTGTGTGTGTGTGTGTGTGTGTGTGTGTGTGTGTGTGTGTGTGTGTGTGTGTGTGTGTGTGTGTGTGTGTGTGTGTGTGTGTGTGTGTGTGTGTGTGTGTGTGTGTGTGTGTGTGTGTGTGTGTGTGTGTGTGTGTGTGTGTGAGTGCGTGCGTGCGTGCGTGTGTGTGTTAGATGTGGCCTACAGAATGGTGACAGAAATAGACTGATGGAACCTTAAATAGTATTTTATTTTAGCATAGATTTTCAAGTGAAAACTAACTGATTCAAATGGAAGCTTGTAGTGAGGGAAACTAACTACAGTGACTCTGTGGCATCCTACAGACAGTTTTAAGTTTCAGTTTTCCAGTTTTCAATAAACACTTTACAAAAATTCCAAATGAAGAACTGTCATTACTAATATATTGATGTTCTAGATGGGTGAGGGATATGTATATTTTGTTCATTACTCTGCTGTTAATATAATCCCCAAATTGAGCAGCACAGCAGTCATGTTCTTCAGGAATTCAGCACAGAACTAAATGTGTTATGAAGATGCCTTTTGAGATTCTATAAACAGTGAAATAATGAATCAAATATAAAAATGTTGTTTTGGGGTGTAGTTCTCCTTTAGTCTGTAGTACATGGTTCTGTGTTCGACAACTGCTGTCTACTATACAGATGTGAGAGCAGGAGGAGGGTGGAGCAAAACAGACGGCACCTCAAGCTGCTCAATATGAGCTGCTTAGAACGTTCCACAAAGCTTCTTCACAGCTAACAGAGGACGTTTAACACGCCCCCATTCTGTTGTTGTGACCCTATTCTGTTGTCACAACCCTATTCTGTTGTCGTGACCCTATTCTGTTGTCGTGACCCTATTCTGTTGTCATGACCCTATTCTGTTGTCGTGACCCTATTCTGTTGTCGTGACCCTATTCTGTTGTTGTGACCCTATTCTGTTGTTGTGACCCTATTCTGTTGTTGTGACCCTATTCTGTTGTCGTGACCCTATTCTGTTGTCGTGACCCTATTCTGTTGTCGTGACCCTATTCTGTTGTTGTGACCCTATTCTGTTGTCGTGACCCTATTCTGTTGTTGTGACCCTATTCTGTTGTTGTGTACCTATTCTGTTGTCACAACCCTATTCTGTTGTTGTGACCCTATTCTGTTGTTGTGACCCTATTCTGTTGTCGTGACTGTCGTGACCCTATTCTGTTGTCGTGCCCTATTCTGTTGTCACAACCCTATTCTGTTGTTGTGACCCTATTCTGTTGTTGTGACCCTATTCTGTTGTCCCTGACTGTTGTCGTGACCCTATTCTGTTGTCACAACCCTATTCTGTTGTCGTGACCCTATTCTGTTGTCGTGGCCCTATTCAGTTGTTGTGACCCTATTCTGTTGTTGTGACCCTATTCTGTTGCCGTGACCCTATTCTGTTGTCGTGGCCCTATTCTGTTGTCGTGACCCTATTCTGTTGTCGTGACCCTATTCTGTTGTTGTGACCCTATTCTGTTGTCGTGGCCCTATTCTGTTGTTGTGACCCTATTCTGTTGTCGTGTCCCTATTCTGTTGTCGTGACCCTATTCTGTTGTCGTGACCCTATTCTGTTGTGTTTACCCTATTCTGTTGTCGTGGCCCTATTCTGTTGGGTTTACCCTATTCTGTTGTCGTGGCCCTATTCTGTTGTCGTGACCCTATTCTGTTGTCGTGGCCCTATTCTGTTGTTGTGACCCTATTCTGTTGTCGTGTCCCTATTCTGTTGTCGTGACCCTATTCTGTTGTCGTGACCCTATTCTGTTGTCGTGGCCCTATTCTGTTGTTGTGTCCCTATTCTGTTGTCGTGACCCTATTCTGTTGTCGTGACTGTCGTGACCCTATTCTGTTGTCGTGACCCTATTCTGTTGTCGTGACCCTATTCTGTTGTCGTGGCCCTATTCTGTTGTCGTGACCCTATTCTGTTGTCGTGACCCTATTCTGTTGTCGTGGCCCTATTCTGTTGTCGTGACCCTATTCTGTTGTCGACCCTATTCTGTTGTTGTGACCCTATTCTGTTGTTGTGACCCTATTCTGTTGTCGTGACCCTATTCTGTTGTCGTGACCCTATTCTGTTGTCGTGACCCTATTCTGTTGTCGTGATCCTATTTAGCTGAATCGATCATTACTGGAGGTTGAGAAAATAAATGTCAATATATCATCCTACATTTCAAGCCTAGAGCTACTTCAACCTAAACTGGTTCAAGACCTGTTTGTGATGTCATGCCAAACCATGACAATAGGAATTGGCAAGACAGTACAGACAGATCTGGGACCAGGCTAACTATCCTATCAACCTATCACATAATATCACATTTACATTAAAAAAAGGCACAGTCAGTCAATGAGAAAAGTTCATTTTTATTTCTTTACAGAGAAACGGCCAGCAAATGGGTTAGCTGTGGCGTGTGGATGACCTAGTTAATATAGATGATGACATAGTTCACAGCTTAGTCATTAAAAACATACACTGCGATAATATAAAGAAAAACACTGCATTCTGTGGACATAAAGTAGAGTATGGTGCTCTGTACAAAGACACACTGAACAGACATTGAGGCTGTTACACACGGCACCAGATTAAGATTACGTAGAGATGATTTGATTCTGTAGTGTGGATTACTGATTGTACTGTATGCTGCATGAAGTTTGTTAATAATCCAATTGGGAAATGATGATAAAGCATTAGAAGACACAAATATGTTCTGCGCATTGTAAACTGGGTTACAGTGAATTGGCACCTTATGACTTCTGAGGAATTGACCCAAAACACATACATGAACATTGTCACATGCATTCTGCCATAGTGAATAAGAAGAATCTCTGTCTTTCTTTGTAAGCTTTCGGTGGCCCTGATGAGCTCAGATAACAGTACAGTATGCTGCTTAGTCAATCAAAACAACTGTTCTGTCCTTACTTGTTCATGCTTGGTCCCCTAGGACAACACACACACGAACACACACATCTGTGTGTCGTCCTGTCTGCATGAGTCCAGCTGACACATTACTCAGTGTGTCTGGTGTTATCTTACCCCACTTCCTTAAACCCCACATCATCACTAATCGCAATTGGTCAAGCATAGCTTCCAGGCACCTGTTGGATCAGGTGGCATTCTATTGGTCGATTGGTATCTGTTGCATCATGTGATATTCAAATAGATCTATTCTATTGGTCCTACTTTGCTTTCCTGCAACTTGGAATGGAGACAATGTTCATTATTGGTCGTCTAGGGAATGATGTTATAAAATGTAGTAATGGGTTATGGAGTTTCTACTGTACTTAGATCCACCACCCACCCACTTCCATGTAACAAACACGGTGATAGACCCCGACTTTGTTACTGGTGTTTAACGGCGACATTGGAAATAACACGGGAAATAATGTGATGAACATAAATACATATTTAAGACATTTCTAACATCAAAATAACAACAAAATGAACATTTAAGAATTCAAATGAACAACTGAATTAAGACTGGTCCACTGATGTAAATATCTGTGTGCATTTTTAAGTTATACAGCTCAGCCTCATACTGTAGTGCACTACTTGACCAGAGCCCTATGGGCCCTGGTTAAAAGTAGTGCACTATATAGGGAATAGGGTGCCATATGGGATTCAGCCTGTGAATAAATCCTTAATCCCAGAGCTTCATTCCAAAAGTATCTGTTTCTCCATCTGCGTCACCAAGGACTTGGGCCTCAGCGTAATTCTCTCTCTCTCCTACACAAGTCTGTGGCAGGCCTCCACGCTGCTGTCTCAACGGTGCACACAACACAACAACATGTGCAGACCTGGGTTGTGTTCATTAGGCACCAAACAGAAGAAATAAGAAAAGCTCATTTTCCGTTGCAATATATCTTAAAACATTTCCATTGTGTGCCCTAATGAACACAACCCTGAACTTGAAGAAGGCGTGGCTGTACTAGATGTGTGTGTGGGGGAGGGGGGGGGGTCCGACTCCTCACAGAGGAATTTTGGCTCGCCTTTGATTTGATTTCTTTGTCAAAGTCAGTCTTTCTGTCTCTCCATGGGTAAGGTAAAACAAAAACGGTTTGTATAAAATCAGCAGGCACTTCGATATTCTTTCTTCGATATGTTGAAATTGGCACGGGGATAGCCGAGCACCCTCCAATCCTCGTCCTCCAGTTTTCACATTTCCATGAGACCAGGGTTGTGTTCATTGGGCACCAAACAAACAAAAAGGGGAGGGACTACTTGGACTTGTCGAATAAGAAATGGTCATCTTCGTTGTCCGTTGCAAAACATATTGATGAACACGTCCCTGGTGAGTAATGAACAGTCACCTACGGTCTGGATAGGGTGGTGTACACCGGCTGGTCCCAGTTGGAGGTGGGAGGACTGTGGGTGGGGGGAATGGACAAACTGTTGAGGATGGGGCTCCCGTGGTACGCCCTTCTGGAGGAGTGAAAGTAAGGGTACTGGTACAGGCTGGAAGGGTAGCCTGAGTAGGGGCTGTAATAGTTGGAACTCTGGAGGTCTGTATAGTCACACTGAGAACTGGAGAAGGAGGCTGCAGCTGCGGATGACGTCACGCAGGTCTGGGCTGTGTAGGAGTGGGAGTAATCTGAGTGGGAGGGGGAGCTGTGAGAGTGACTGTCGCCACTGTAGTGGCTGGGGCTCAGCTGCTCCGTCTTGATGTGGGCCCGGTGCTGTGGGACCGCCTCGCTAGAAGTTGAGGAAGAGGCAGACATGGTGGCACTCTTGCGGCTCCAAACGGCACTGTTCGCTGTGGCGTGGCTGTATGATGTATACGAGATAGCACCAGATGCAGGGTTTGGTCCATGGTGGCCGTGGTGGTCCACGCCTGCGCCAGCGGTGGAGGCGTGGCCGTTGAGCGGTAGATACTGGTCAAACTCATGCACGTCGAAGGCCTCCATGTTGCTGATGACGTCGGTGCTGAGCTCGGAGATGTCCACGTTGCTGAAGTCGATGTTCTGTCGGCCGCTGTCCAGCAGGCGCCGTCCCTCGTGCTTCATGTCCAGTTTGCCCCGTGGTGCAGGTCCGTTTTGGGGGTGGTGGGGGTGTGGGTGGACCGTGGGGTTGGCCTTGAGGATGGTGAAACAGAAACAAGTCAGCTGTGTTGAATGGTCCAAGTGATTGAAATATAGTCACATTTAATCACATTGAATTAGTTGGTGAATTTAGAATGTCATGAAGCTTTGGGGACATTCTGGTAAAATCTAAATATTATTAACAGTTACCGCACAATTAGCTCCTAAAAAACAACAGACATTGTAAAGTATTAACTGTCCTTAGCCATTTACACGTCATAAATCCAAATGGTTGACTTCATAAGATGTTAATTGTGCTATTTTGACACATTCTTTCTCATCAACTCACCTGCATGTTCAGGGTGGTGGTGTCCATCGGCTATGCCTGCCAACAATCCTGGTTCAGCCTTGTACATGTGATTCCCCAGCTCTGCACCAGAGTCGGAGTCACTCTGCCCAGGTTTCACACTCTTCCGACGCCGAGGCTGGTACTTGTAGTCGGGATGGTCTTTTTTGTGCTGCACCCGAAGTCTCTCTGCTTCCTCCACAAAAGGCCGCTTCTCATTCTCTGAGAGTAAGCTATGGTAATAGTGTGAACATAACATGTAAATGAACTATTCAGTTGGTGCATTGTAATGGCCTAATTATAAAACCCATGTACTTTTTTTAAGTAGACCTATTTAAACAGGGAAGATCATTCTGGTCATTAGGCCAACAATTATCCAAAGTGGAAAAAAACTTACTTTCCTCCCTGTTTTTCTTTCTAAATTGTGCAAAAATGTGCATGTTTTCTATTGATAAACTGCATAGACTTCACAGAATAGTGACTGGAGTGATGACATTTACATTTACATTTAAGTCATTTAGCAGACGCTCTTATCCAGAGCGACTTACAATGACCTAATTCGTTTCTATTTAGTGACACATCTCTTTAAAATCAGATTCAAGTATACTTGTTTTTGTTTGATAGGCCTATGTAAATTATATATTTTTGTTATAAACATTTCCACTTGGTCCTACTTACCGCCATAGCTTCCCCAAAGTCTTGCTCAGTTCCGCATTGTGCAGATGAGGGTATTGGTCCGCCAGCTTTCTGCGCGCCGCTTGCGCCCACACCATGAACGCGTTCATCGGTCTTTTGACATGGGGTTTATTTTTCAGCGAGCCATTTCCCCGAACGGGCATGGGGACGAGGGACCAGTCATATCCCTTGAGAACCTGCGACACCGCGTCACGTATGCAGGCTGGGAATCGGTCATCATCCTCGCCGTCCAGTTTCTTTCCTATACCAGCGAGGAGTGATCCATCTGATCCCGTTGGCGACGAGGGCGCATCCGAGTCGGAATCATCCTGCGACATGGAGCTCGTAGTCCCCGCCGGGCTACACGGTGGGTCGCTGATGGACTTGTCATGCTCTGCGGTCATTTTTAACATTTGATCAGACTCAAAGGGATTATATCCGGTGTAAATACTTTAGTGTCGTTTATTTATTTTTTAGTGTCCGAATTTTCAAGTGAAAATAATGAGCTAGAACAATTGCGCATTTTACGCACGCTGAACCATGGTAGGTAGACTCCTTCACAACATCAACAAAAACTCCGTTGTTTTCCCTTTCTGTGTTTGTTTGTTTTTCTTCGTCCTGTCCTGTCCTGTCCTGTCCTGTCCTGTGCTGTGCTGTCCTGTCCTGTCCTGTGCTGTCCTATCCTGTCCTGTGCTGTCAGAGGTGGTACAGTTCTGGACGCAGCAGTCTTCACAGTGAGTGCAGAGTTTGGGCGATAGAGGAACTTACTTGAAGTTTGGAGCCCTCACTCCACCTTCTGCTTCTGATTGGTTGAGCCTTATCACCATTTTTGTTTCCGATTGGTTGGGGTTTTGAATGACAAGTCATTTGTAAAAAAATATATAAAAAAATATATATGTTTGTGTCATAATGTTTTCATGTTTTCCTTGTCACCCCAGCATGCCCTCTCTCGTTTAGTGCGGATTAGCCTACCTATTTGAGTGAACCGTTGTTTAATGCATGGAAACACCTCCAAGTGAATCAACTTTATCACAAAACATGAAAGTGTCAGAAAAAAGGATTTCCAATCTTACGTCCAGTAGTGTATTTACACATCAAGGAATTTAAGTTATTTATAAAGAATAGTTCTAGAATAGTCCTCCATAAACGTACTGATATGTTTTGGTATGTAAAATATATTGGGAAAACTTGAGAGACATACATTACTTTTGTTCCATACTTTCTAGACTATTTCACTATTAAGTTGCATTGCATTATTCACAAATAATATGCTTTATTTCAATATCCTTATGTTGGGTAGCCTAGTAAATATGCATTTATCCTGGCCAAAAAATACATATTTAAGCAATATTGTGATGTCAAAAAATATTTGACATAATCCTATGAACATATTATTTGTGATATTTCGTTACCTTAGCAATTTGATTCCTAGTGTTCACGTAGATGATACCGAATCATATCAAACAATCTTAATGTCCTCAGTGCTCTGCTAAGTTTACAACACTCATAAACAGATGTGTTGTATTTATTGTTTAAGATTTCATCAAATAACAT
This sequence comes from Oncorhynchus gorbuscha, assembly GCF_021184085.1. Lineage (NCBI taxonomy): Eukaryota > Metazoa > Chordata > Actinopteri > Salmoniformes > Salmonidae > Oncorhynchus > Oncorhynchus gorbuscha. The sequence continues at coordinate 9,443 of NW_025747304.1, forward strand.
GCTGACGCTTTTGAAAGAATTGCGTTTAAATCCTAGATAAATAATGGTAAATATGAGTTTTAAAACATCAAATGACAAAGATAATATTTATGTCATGTTGACAAGGGGGAATTTTAATTTAAACCATTGCATAGAAAACGTTTTGATATGAAATACAAGTTTCTAGGTATTACAAATATGTCATAATATTTATCCACGTCGGGGACTTGGATAAAAGCATCACATTAACTCTCTATTCTGCACAGCCACTTCATTGTTGGAGATGAAAGTCATTCGTTTCCCGTCCTTGCGGACATTTTGACAGGGTTTTTATCCGTAGGCTAAGTTTTGTTTGGACAAAATAGACTCCGACAATCGAAATTCATTCACATGGGATAAGACGATCAGGCGAAAATATTGTAAAGAGGTAGGATATAAAAATGTCCAGGTAAAACAAATATTTCGTTGATTTCATTCGAATGGCAACATATTTGTAATGTTATCAATTGGTCAGATATTTGTTAAAAGTTGTGGTCGGACGCTGGAATAACAATTAAAATTGGCTTCACGATAGCTTGTACATTATTTAAAAATCCAAATAAAATATAAACTTTTTGAACGCGCAGTGAATGAACTATTCTGGGTCCCACTCTAAAAGCTGTTGAGACAAACCCGTATTAATGACAGGTATGAGAACATAACCAACTCTACACAGTTGGTTCAGCGCGGTGTCCAGTGTCGTCAGTGGGGCTCTGGCTTGTATTTCTCTAACTGCTGCGCTCTCTTGCCCTTCAGACGCCGTCGGCCAATTAGGATTCGCCAGTGGCACGGTACCACCGCAAGTCAGCGCATGATATATTCCCACTTTGTGCCAGGGCAATGGAATTCAATCTGAAAATGTGAAGTACAAATGAAAAGTCATTGTGAATTGAATACGTCATGGTTACATAGGCCTACTAAGACACATGTTTTATTGTTGAAGGTCATTCTAATAAATAACTTGTGAGAGTTAAAATCAAATCCAATTGTATTTGTCACCTTAACGTGAAATACTTACTCACAAGCCATTAACCAACAATGCAGTTCAAGAAATAGTCTTAAGAAAATATTGACTAAATCAAATAAAAAGAAACACAATAAAATAACAATAATGAGGCCATATTCAGGGGACACCTCTGGTCCTAGTTGCCTGTAACATTGCAGTCAGTCGTAAAGGTAACACAGAGACAGCACTGTTCTGAGCTTGCCAGGTTGCAAAATAAGTCAGATTCCTATGGTGAACTTAAAAGTATTGGGTAAAAAACGTCTTGAAAAGACTAAATGAAAACTTAGTCCACATGGAAATAAAAAATTAGAATACATAAATGTAGGCTACTGTAAAGCTCTTTGTTAACATTATGATAGTAGTGACTATAACGAGGAAGTCCATCTCCCAAAGACAGATGTCTGTTTGTTATCCACGAGGAAAAAAACACATCTCACTACAAATGAAAATATGAACAGGCCTCTTTATGATATTGAAGGCTAGAGAGAACGAGCAGAGGAGATAAGATGAGAGATTGAATCACTGCCTTTGTTAGTGGCTTTGTGTGTCTCTGTCCCCATCTACAGCTTTCATCACCGCTCTTTCCATTGAAAAGACAAGGTATGTTTCAGTTGGCTGGCAGTTTGTTATATTCAATGCTCACTGTAGGTGCTTAGGGAACAGCTAGGCTCGGGGAATGGGAAGCCACCCTTTGGATATCTACGAATGGAATGGACAGACAGTCCAATGGGAATTGGATGGGATGGGAGAGGTCTTTAACAATGTGGAATATGTTGTTGCTGTTGCTCTTCAATGCACAATTGGATATAAAAAATGGGATGTAAAATATTGGAAATATCACAATCATCACTGTCTTCTACACTCTATTTGGAGGTAAGAAGAATGGGCTTGTAGATTACGCCTCGGGTGATCTTTATGGGCTAACAAGATGAGAGTGAGGGAGTCCGAAAAAAGAAGAAAAAAGGTTGGCCTTTTTTTTAAGTGTGAATGAAAATGTTTTAATACTTTGTTAGTTAAATGACTGTTGGCCATCTGCCCCCTCAGCACTGATAAGAATCTCTCTGTCTGTGTACTGTTTTCATTTCAACTAGAAACTAGAATTTGCTTAACACGAGTTAAAAGGCGTAAACTCCATCTGCTAGTATTTTCCTATTTCACACCACACAAATGATGTCATCAAATTCCAGAGGGTTTTGTCATTCTTTGAGAAATTCTTTAAGTCTGGAAGTTGCTTTTTATACAGTTGTGGTGCTCCATGAAAGATGACTGGAGAGAGGTAGACAGAACGGAGGGTTTTCTGTCATACACAGAGCTAGTTTAAACATGCCTCTATACTGTAATGTCTGACACACACACACACACACACACACACACACACACACACACACACACACACACACACACACACACACACACACACACACACACACACACACACACACACACACACACACACACACACACACACACACACACACACACACACACACACACACACACACACACACACACACACACCTATATGTTTTGGGACATGTGGGGCCACCACAGTAAACAGTAAGACAATACTCTCTGCAGCATATCATGGAGTTCTGTGAATGACTGAATGAATAAGAAGCATTGCGATTTTCATTCTCAATGGATTCTCATGGGTCCCTGTGACCCTGCAATTGCATAAGATTGGATTATTTTGAATTTTGAATTTTATTTTGAAGTATAATCAGATGAGTGTAATCAAACTGCCCTGACGAAAATACAGACTTACTTTTAACAAACAAAAAATTGTAAGCCATCTGTGCACCTCTGTTGAATACTGTAAATTGATTTGGGACATTTAGGATAAAATAGATTTTTTATTTGATATTGATGGTGTCTGATTGCACCCTTTCTGACTGACTCGGCATAAGAAGCTACATATCAGAGCAGGCAACGTATTACGTATATCAGAGCAGGCAACGTATTCCAGAAGCCATGCACAGTACCTGTCAAAGGTATGGGGTGTGCAAATCTGTCACCAAGGCTACTTTGAACAATCTCAAATAAAACATATATTTTGATTTGTTTAACACTTTTTTTAGTTACTACATTATTCCACATGTGTTATTTTATAGTTTTGACATCTTCACTATTATTCTACAATGTAGAAAATTGAAAAAATAAAGAAAAACCCTTGAATGAGGTGGTGTGTCTGAACTTTTGACTGGTTCTGTATCTGAGGATGGGAAAGTAAAAGGCCAAGGCAGGACACAGAGGAAGAGCCAGGATGTCTGCTTTCATTAAGAACAGTAGAGACCCAAACAGAGTCGGCTCTGGTGGGTCACATTGTGTTGGAAGAAGGTTCAAAGACATGTTATTGATAATAATAAAAAGTTGTCTCTGTGCAGTGTTGATAAATGGAGGTAAAAGTCCTAGAACCAGAGCAGGTTAGTATACCTGTATACTGACTAGAGTGGTTGAGGTAATGAGGTAATCCTGTTGTCCTGTGAGTATAGCTGCATACTGACTAGAGTGGTTGAGATAAATCAAATCAAATCAAATCAAATCAAATCAAATGTATTTATATAGCCCTTCGTACATCAGCTGATATCTCAAAGTGCTGTACAGAAACCCAGCCTAAAACCCCAAACAGCAAACAATGCAGGTGTAAAAGCACGGTGGCTAGGAAAAACTCCCTAGAAAGGCCAAAACCTAGGAAGAAACCTAGAGAGGAACCGGGATATGTGGGGTGGCCAGTCCTCTTCTGGCTGTGCCGGGTAGAAATTATAACAGAACATGACCAAGATGTTCAAATGTTCATAAATGACCAGCATGGTCAAATAATAATAAGGCAGAACAGTTGAAACTGGAGCAGCAGCACAGTCAGGTGGACTGGGGACAGCAAGGAGCCATCATGTCAGGTAGTCCTGGGGCACGGTCCTAGGGCTCAGGTCCTCCGAGAGAGAGAAAGAAAGAGAGAATTAGAGAGAGCATATGTGGGGTGGCCAGTCCTCTTCTGGCTGTGCCGGTGGAGATTATAACAGAACGTGGCCAAGATGTTCAAATGTTCATAAATGACCAGCATGGTTGAATAATAGTAAGGCAGAACAGTTGAAACTGGAGCAGGAGCATGGCCAGGTGGACTGGGGACAGCAAGGAGTCCTCATGTCAGGTAGTCCTGGGACATGGTCCTAGGGGTTAAGCCCAGGCCAGTTGAAACTGGAGCAGCAGCATGGCCAGGTGGACTGGGGACAGCAAGGAGTCATCATGTCAGGTAGTCCTGGGGCATGGTCCTAGGGCTCAGGTCCTCCGAGAGAGAGAAAGAAAGAGAGAAGGAGAGAATTAGAAACGCACACTTAGATTTACACAGGACACCGAATAGGACAGGAGAAGTACTCCAGATAAACAAACTGACCCTAGCCCCCGACACATAAACTACTGCAGCATAAATACTGGAGGCTGAGACAGGAGGGGTCAGGAGACACTGTGGCCCCATCCGAGGACACCCCGGACAGGGCCAAACAGGAAGGATATAACCCCACCCACTTTGCCAAAGCACAGCCCCCACACCACTAGAGGGAAATCTTCAACCACCAACTTACCATCCTGAGACAAGGCCGAGTATAGCCCACAAAGATCTCCGACACGGTACAACCCAAGGGGGGAACCAGGCCGACCACAACAGTGAATCAACCCACCCAGGTGACGCACCCCCCCAGGGACGGCACGAAGAGCCCCAGCAAGCCAGTGACTCAGCCCCTGTAACAGGGTTAGAGGCAGAGAATCCCAGTGGAAAAAGGGGAACCGGCCAGGCAGAGACAGCAAGGGTGGTTCGTTGCTCCAGAGCCTTTCCGTCACCTTCCCACTCCTGGGCCAGACTACACTCAATCATATGACCCACTGAAGAGATGAGTCTTCAGTAAAGACTTAAAGGTTGAGACCGAGTTTGCGTCTCTGACATGGGTAGGCAGACCGTTCCATAAAAATGGAGCTCTATAGGAGAAAGCCCTGCCTCCAGCTGTTTGCTTAGAAATTCTAGGGACAATTAGGAGGCCTGCGTCTTGTGACCGTAGCGTAGGTGTAGGTATGTACGGCAGGACCAAATCAGAGAGGTAGGTAGGAGCAAGCCCATGTAATGCTTTGTAGGTTAGCAGTAAAACCTTGAAATCAGCCCTTGCTTTGACAGGAAGCCAGTGTAGAGAGGCTAGCACTGGAGTAATATGATCACATTTTTTGGTTCTAGTCAGGATTCTAGCAGCCGTATTTAGCACTAACTGAAGTTTATTTAGTGCTTTATCCGGGTAGCCGGAAAATAGAGCATTGCAGTAGTCTAACCTAGAACAGATAATCCTGTTGTCCTGTGAGTATAGCTGTATACTGACTAGAGTGGTTAAGGTAATCCTGTTGTCCTGTGAGTATAGCTGTATACTGACTAGAGTGGTTGATGTAATCATGTTGTCCTGTGAGTATAGCTGTATACTGACTAGAGTGGTTAAGGTACAGTAATCCTGTTGAATGTGGATAAGACCCAGCCTACTGTTTGCGAAGTAGGGTGACGTTGCCCTTCGATGCCATTCTTGGGTCAGTTTAGCATTTTCCCCACTAATGGTTAAGGTTATGATCGGGGAGGGGAAGCTGATCCTAGATCTGTACCTGGGGGAAATTTCTCTCCGGAGCAAGGGATGCCAGTAGAGCCAACAGAACAAATAGCCAAATGTCTTGCTCAACAAAATTACTACAACTAGGAGACTTTAGACTTCAGTTCACACTCATAGTGAGGAAGTAAGTATCGACCACTCAGAGAGACAGCAAGGAGGGCAGAACAGTAACATTGACTGACAGCTGGGTTAATACTCTGCCAAGCAGAGGGCGGGAGCGGGACTGGCCTGTGGTGGTTTCGTAGGGGTCTGGGGTCAGGAGAGGGAAACAGAGAAAGACAGGAGAGAATAGGGGAACAGAGGAGAAGAGGGAAGAGAGTAGAGGAAGGCGGTTAAAATGACTCCAGAGCTTGTCTTTCGCTGGTCCCTATGTTGTTGTGGGGTTTTGGGAGAGTTCTTGTGAGAGAGAGAGGGGGGGGGAGAAGTCAGAAAGGAGGAGAGAGATGGAAAGGAAGAGGAGGGGGGAGACGTGCGTGAACCCTAAGTGTCCCATGGAGGGAAGGAAGGTTTTAATGTTCTGCTTTTGGAGACATCTCAAAGGGTCTCTGCTTTGGCGTTAATATTTTCACACTGAGACAGAATCTCATGCAGCACGGCTTCCTCTTCTGCTCTATCCCAACACTCCCAAGCTCTGGTCAGCCAATACCCCACGCCATGTCAATAATACTCTACCACTCTTCTGCTCTATCCCAACACTCCCAAGCTCTGGTCAGCCAATACCCCACGCCATGTCAATAATACTCTACCGCTCCAGTAATGCACATACACAATTACATTACAGAATCACCCACGGGAAAGCTTTATCTTTTAGTCTGCCTCTGTTTCTAATACACTTAAAGCACGTCTCTCTGCTTGGAACAATTTATTTAAAGTAGATATATGAATTGGCACAGGCTTCCCGCTTGGCAGAACTATATATTATATGAACAATGCTGGCTGAGAAGTCATGTATAGGCCTTGACAGGACCATCAACAGGTGTGTTATGTTCCTTCTGTTTTCTTTTATACAACAGGGGTATTTAAGGAGTAGTGTTGCTTTTTCTGATCTACATGACCGAACCCACCTGGTCCAAATCAGTCCCTGATGAGGGGGGAAGAATGGAAAAAAGTACTGGAACTGGCTTCGTGGTCCAGATTTTAATTTGAGGTTTATACAGGTTATTCAATATTTTACATGAGAGTCCCGTTCTGAAGATGAGAAAAGTGATTGGTGGAAATTAGACAGTAAAGTAACCAATACCCTATTACATAAATTAACCCCTAAACATGGGTCCCACATTCAGAATGCAGAGGCAACGGTGAGGTTATAACCCCAAAACACAGCATAAAAAGGGTGATGGTCAACCTCAGTGATTCTAAAAAGGCTTTCATTTCAGCTTCAGCTGTATATGATGGTAAAACTTTACTTTATTAAAACTTTACAGGTTTAATGCGTTGTTAGTTGTTGTAAGCATGTAAGAGCATCTGCTACATGACTCAAATGTAAATGTCCCTCCCCCTAAAAAATTTAAAATAACAATAATAATAATCATATGTAAATGCAATAAGCCCCTATTAAGTTTTACAAATCAACTTAATTATTTTATGTCTTTATGTGGTCGTTTTTCAACCGGCCCTAAATGCCTAAAATACTTTTTACATTTTGTGGTCATTTTCCAAAAGCAAGTTTTATTTTGGAATAGAAATGAACAATGTTCTGTTAGTCAGTGTTTCCCCTTGTTGGACCGACAGCGGTGGCGGGCTCTCTTAGTTTAACCACTTGGGGTCAACAACCCTGGAGCACTTTGAGTATCTTCACAGCTGTCTGTCTCCCACTCAGCTCCTCTCTCCTTGTGTTCATCTCCATGGAGCTCTAATGAAGCCAATATCTAAGGAAAGAAAATAAACTTAGTCTCATTAGGAAAACAAAGCCGTAAAATGTCAGTTTAGGCGCCATGTTTACCTACCATGGATAAATGTCACCATATTAACCTATTTTAATGTTGTTAAAGTCTTTCTCAGACCCCCCAATACAACTCATCTCTCCTTCACATCACTGTATCTGTAATAGTCCTCTGACACTGATCATGAGCAGCAGGCAGAGAGCCAGAGACAGACTGTCATGCAGGTGATAGAGGACCCAAAAGCGACTTAACAGAAACAGAGTTTATTCAAGTCCAAACAGGGAATAACAGAAATCCTCTAGTCTGTAGAGGGGAATAACAAGAGAAGCGGCCACAGACTGCAGGTCGCTTCGGGTAGGCGCAGGCCGTAGTAGACAGAGACACCTGCTCACACGCAGCATCTGATGAAGGCAAAAAACACGACAGGACAGGGCGAAACACAATCACAGCATGGTGAATACAAAACAAGGAACCGACGGGACAGGAACGGAACACAAAGGAATAAATAGGGACTCTAATCAGGGGAAAGGATCGGGAACAGGTGTGGGAAGACTAAATGATGATTAGGGGAATAGGAACAGCTGGGAGCAGGAACGGAACGATAGAGAGAAGAGAGAGCGAGAGAGTGAGAGGGGAGGGGGAGAGAGAGGGATAGAAAGAGGGAAAGAACCCAATAAGACCAGCAGAGGGAAACGAACAGAATGGGGAGCACAGGGACAAGACATGATAATAAATGACAAACATGACAGTACCCCCCACTCACCGAGCGCCTCCTGGCGCACTCGAGGAGGAATCCTGGCGGCAACGGAGGAAATCATCGATGAGTGAACGGTCCAGCACGTCCCGAGACGGAACCCAACTCCTCTCCTCAGGACCGTAACCCTCCCAATCCACTAAGTATTGGTGACCCCGTCCCGAGAACGCATGTCCATGATCTTATGTACCTTGTAAATAGGTGCGCTCTCGACAAGGACGGGAGGGGGAGGGAAGACGAACGGGGTGCGAAGAAAGGGCTTAACACAGGAGACATGGAAGACAGGATGGACGCGACGAAGATGTCGCGGAAGAAGCAGTCGCACAGCGACAGGATTGACGACCTGGGAGACACGGAACGGACCAATGAACCGCGGAGTCAACTTACGAGAAGCTGTCGTAAGAGGAAGGTTGCGAGTGGAAAGCCACACTCTCTGGCCGCAACAATACCTTGGACTCTTAATCCTGCGTTTATTGGCGGCTCTCACCGTCTGTGCCCTGTAACGGCAAAGTGCAGACCTCACCCTCCTCCAGGTGCGCTCACAACGTTGGACAAACGCTTGAGCGGAGGGAACGCTGGACTCGGCAAGCTGGGATGAGAACAGAGGAGGCTGGTAACCCAGACTACTCTGAAACGGAGATAACCCGGTAGCAGACGAAGGAAGCGAATTGTGAGCGTATTCTGCCCAGGGGAGCTGTTCTGCCCAAGACGCAGGGTTTCTGAAAGAAAGGCTGCGTAGTATGCGACCAATCGTCTGATTGGCCCTCTCTGCTTGACCGTTAGACTGGGGATGAAACCCGGAAGAGAGACTGACGGACGCACCAATCAAACGACAGAACTCCCTCCAAAACTGTGACGTGAATTGCGGGCCTCTGTCTGAAACGGCGTCTAACGGAAGGCCATGAATTCTGAATACATTCTCAATAATGATTTGTGCCGTCTCCTTAGCGGAAGGAAGTTTAGCGAGGGGAATGAAATGTGCCGCCTTAGAGAACCTATCGACAACCGTAAGAATCACAGTCTTCCCCGCAGACAAAGGCAGACCGGTAATGAAGTCTAAGGCGATGTGAGACCATGGTCGAGAAGGAATGGGGAGCGGTCTGAGACGACCGGCAGGAGGAGAGTTACCCGACTTAGTCTGCGCGCAGTCCGAACAAGCAGCCACGAAACGGCGCGTGTCACGCTCCTGAGTCGGCCACCAAAAGCGCTGGCGAATAGACGCAAGAGTGCCTCGAACACCGGGATGACCAGCTAACTTGGCAGAGTGAGCCCACTGAAGAACAGCCAGACGAGTGGAAACAGGAACGAAAAGGAGGTTACTAGGACAAGCGCGCGGCGACGCAGTGTGCGTGAGTGCTTGCTTAACCTGTCTTTCAATTCCCCAGACTGTTAACCCGACAACACGCCCATAAGGAAGAATCCCCTCGGGATCAGTAGAAGCCACAGAAGAACTAAACAGACGGGATAAGGCATCAGGCTTGGTGTTCTTGCTACCCGGACGGTAAGAAATCACAAACTCGAAACGAGCGAAAAACAACGCCCAACGAGCTTGACGGGCATTAAGTCGTTTGGCAGAACGGATGTACTCAAGGTTCTTATGGTCTGTCCAAACGACAAAAGGAACGGTCGCCCCCTCCAACCACTGTCGCCATTCGCCTAGGGCTAAGCGGATGGCGAGCAGTTCACGGTTACCCACATCATAGTTGCGCTCAGATGGCGACAGGCGATGAGAAAAATAAGCGCAAGGATGAACCTTATCGTCAGACTGGAAGCGCTGGGATAGAATGGCTCCCACGCCTACCTCTGAAGCGTCAACCTCGACAATGAATTGTCTAGTGACGTCAGGAGTAACGAGGATAGGAGCGGACGTAAAACGTTCTTTAAGAAGATCAAAAGCTCCCTGGGCGGAACCGGACCACTTAAAACACGTCTTGACAGAAGTAAGAGCTGTGAGAGGGGCAGCAACTTGACCGAAATTACGAATGAAACGCCGATAGAAATTAGCGAAACCTAAAAAGCGCTGCAACTCGACACGTGACCTTGGAACGGGCCAATCACTGACAGCTTGGACCTTAGCGGAATCCATCTGAATGCCTTCAGCGGAAATAACGGAACCGAGAAAAGTAACGGAGGAGACATGAAAAGAGCACTTCTCAGCCTTTACGTAGAGACAATTCTCTAAAAGGCGCTGTAGAACACGTCGAACGTGCTGAACATGAATCTCGAGTGACGGAGAAAAAATCAGGATATCGTCAAGATAGACAAAAACAAAGATGTTCAGCATGTCTCTCAGAACATCATTAACTAATGCCTGAAAAACAGCTGGCGCATTGGCGAGACCGAACGGCAGAACCCGGTACTCAAAATGCCCTAACGGAGTGTTAAACGCCGTTTTCCACTCGTCCCCCTCTCTGATGCGCACGAGATGGTAAGCGTTACGAAGGTCCAACTTAGTAAAGCACCTGGCTCCCTGCAGAATCTCGAAGGCTGATGACATAAGGGGAAGCGGATAACGATTCTTAACCGTTATGTCATTCAGCCCTCGATAATCCACGCAGGGGCGCAGAGTACCGTCCTTCTTCTTAACAAAAAGAACCCCGCCCCGGCCGGAGAAGAAGAAGGCACTATGGTACCGGCGTCAAGAGACACAGACAAATAATCCTCGAGAGCCTTACGTTCGGGAGCCGACAGAGAGTATAGTCTACCTCGAGGAGGAGTGGTCCCCGGAAGGAGATCAATACTACAATCATACGACCGGTGAGGAGGAAGGGAGTTGGCTCGGGACCGACTGAAGACCGTGCGCAGATCATGATATTCCTCCGGCACTCCTGTCAAATCGCCAGGTTCCTCCTGAGAAGTAGGGACAGAAGAAACGGGAGGGATGGCAGACATTAAACACTTCACATGACAAGAAACGTTCCAGGATAGGATAGAATTACTAGACCAATTAATAGAAGGATTATGACATACTAGCCAGGGATGACCCAAAACAACAGGTGTAAACGGTGAACGGAAAATCAAAAAGAAATAGTCTCACTGTGGTTACCAGATACTGTGAGAGTTAAAGGTAGTGTCTCAAATTTGATACTGGGAAGATGACTACCATCTAAGGCAAACATGGGCGTAGGCCTGTCTAACGGTCTGAAAGGAATGTTATGTTTCCGAACCCATGCTTCGTCCATGAAACAACCCTCAGCCCCAGAGTCAATCAAGGCACTGCATGTAGCACCCGAACCGGTCCAGCGTAGATGGACCGACATAGTAGTACAAGATCTAGATGAAGGGACCTGAGTAGTAGCGCTCACCAGTAGCCCTCCGCTTACTGATGGGCTCTGGCCTCTTACTGGACATGAATTAACAAAATGTCCAGCAACTCCGCAATAGAGGCACAGGCGGTTGGTGATCCTCCGTTCCCTCTCCTTAGTCGAGATGCGAATCCCTCCCAGCTGCATGGGCTCAGTCTCAAAGCCAGAGGAGGGAGATGGTTGCGATGCGGAGCAGGGAAACACCGTTGATGCGAGCTCTCTTCCACGAGCCCGGTGACGAAGATCTACCCGTCGTTCTATGCGGATGGCGAGAGCAATCAAAGAGTCCACATCTGATGGAACCTCCCGGGAGAGAATCTCATCCTTAACCAGTGCGTGGAGTCCCTCCAGAAAACGAGCGAGCAGCGCCGGCTCGTTCCACTCACTAGAGGCAGCAAGAGTGCGAAACTCAATAGAATAATCCGTTATGGACCGTTCACCTTGGCATAAGGAAGCCAGGGCCCTAGAAGCCTCCCTACCAAAAACTGAACGGTCAAAAACCCGAATCATCTCCTCTTTAAAGTTCTGGAACTTGTTAGAGCAATCAGCCCTTGCCTCCCAGATAGCTGTGCCCCATTCTCGAGCCCGGCCAGTAAGGAGAGAAATGACGTAAGCAACCCGAGCTCTCTCTCTAGAGTATGTGTTGGGTTGGAGAGAGAACACAATCTCACACTGCGTGAGAAAGGAGCGGCACTCAGTGGGCTGCCCGGAGTAGCAAGGTGGGTTATTAACCCTAGGTTCTGGAGGCTCGGCAGGCCAGGAAGTAACAGGTGGCACGAGACGTAGACTCTGGAACTGTCCAGAGAGGTCGGAAACCTGAGCGGCCAGGTTCTCCACGGCATGGCGAGCAGCAGACAATTCCTGCTCGTGTCTGCCGAGCATGGCTCCTTGGATCTCGACGGCAGTGTCACGAGCGTCTGAAGTCGCTGGGTCCATTCCTTGGTCGGTTCCTTCTGTCATGCAGGTGATAGAGGACCCAAAAGCGACTTAACAGAAACAGAGTTTATTCAAGTCCAAACAGGGAATAACAGAAATCCTCTAGTCTGTAGAGGGAATAACAAGAGAAGCGGCCACAGACTGCAGGTCGCTTCGGGTAGGCGCAGGCCGTAGTAGACAGAGACACCTGCTCACACGCAGCATCTGATGAAGGCAAAAAACACGACAGGACAGGGCGAAACACAATCACAGCATGGTGAATACAAAACAAGGAACCGACGGGACAGGAACGGAACACAAAGGAATAAATAGGGACTCTAATCAGGGGAAAGGATCGGGAACAGGTGTGGGAAGACTAAATGATGATTAGGGGAATAGGAACAGCTGGGAGCAGGAACGGAACGATAGAGAGAAGAGAGAGCGAGAGAGTGAGAGGGGAGGGGGAGAGAGAGGGATAGAAAGAGGGAAAGAACCCAATAAGACCAGCAGAGGGAAACGAACAGAATGGGGAGCACAGGGACAAGACATGATAATAAATGACAAACATGACACAGACAGCCTGCAGCCTCTCTCCTCCTCTCTTCTGCCCCAGTGATCACTTCCACCATCTTCTTCCACACCATCTCCCTCACTCCCTCTCTCTCCCTCACTCACTCCCTCTCTCTCCCTCACTCCCTCTCTCTCCCTCACTCCCTCTCTCTCCCTCACTCACTCCCTCTCTCTCCCTCACTCACTCTCCCTCACTCCCTCTCTCTCTCCCTCACTCCCTCTCTCTCCCTCACTCCCTCTCTCTCTCCCTCACTCACTCTCTCTACCTCACTCTCTCTCTCTCCCTCACTCCCTCTCTCTCCCTCACTCACTCCCTCTCTCTCCCTCACTCCCTCTCCCTCACTCCCTCTCTCTCCCTCACTCCCTCACTCACTCCCTCTCTCTCCCTCACTCCCTCTCTCTCCCTCACTCCCTCTCTCTCCCTCACTCCCTCTCTCTCACTCCCTCTCTCTCCCTCACTCCCTCTCTCTCCCTCCTCCCTCCCTCTCTCTCCCTCACTCCCTCTCTCTCTCTCACTCCCTCTCTCTCCCTCTCTCCCCCTCCTCTCCCTCCTCCCCCTCTCTCTCCCCCTCACTCACTCCCTCTCTCTCCCTCACTCCCTCCCTCTCTCTCTCTCCTCACTCCCTCTCTCTCCCTCACTCCCCCTCTCTCCCTCCTCCCTCTCTCTCACTCCCTCTCTCTCCCTCACTCCTCCCTCTCTCTCCCTCACTCCCTCTCTCTCCCCTCACTCCCTCCCTCTCTCCCTCACTCCTCCCTCTCTCCCTCACTCCTCCCTCTCTCTCCCTCACTCCCTCTCTCTCCCTCACTCCCTCTCTCTCTCCTCACTCACTCTCTCTCTCACTCCCTCTCTCTCCCTCACTCACTCCCTCTCTCTCCCTCACTCACTCCCTCTCTCTCCCTCACTCCCTCTCTCTCCCTCACTCACTCCCTCTCCCTCACTCACTCCCTCTCCCTCACTCCCTCTCTCTCCCTCACTCCCTCTCTCTCCCTACTCCTGAACTCAGCTACTTGGGTGGGAAGTGTTCTGGCCATAGAATCACCGGTTGTCTGGTGCAAATCAGTAGCATCTCTGTAATTCTGGTGAATACTGTTTCTGGTGGCCTCGTCTGAGCAAGACTGGCCAATAGTGCAGGAGCCTTTCTCCTGTTTCTGTGGCCTGGGCAGAATGCTAGTGTGTCAAATGGCTTACCACCAATCTATCTCCTTAATATGTGCCAAGCTGAGAGGCATTGGGTCACACTTATTGAGTCCTTGGTATGACTCGACCAGGGATCAACCAACCGACCTTCTAATCTCACAGTGGACACTCTAACCATGAACCAACTGAGTTGGTTAGTGATGTTTGTAGCACCCAACCATCTCATCTCACAGTGGGCACTCCAACCACAAACCCACTGAGTTGGTTAGTATTGTTTGTAGCACCCAACCATCTCATCTCACAGTGGGCACTCCAACCACAAACCCACTGAGTTGGTTAGTATTGTTTGTAGCACCCAACCATCTCATCTCACAGTGGGCACTCCAACCACAAACCCACTGAGTTGGTTAGTATTGTTTGTAGCACCCAACCATCTCATCTCACAGTGGGCACTCCAACCACAAACCCACTGAGTTGGTTAGTATTGTTTGTAGCACCCAACCTTCTCATCTCACAGTGGGCACTCCAACCACAAACCCACTGAGTTGGTTAGTATTGTTTGTAGCACCCAACCTTCTCATCTCACAGTGGGCACTCCAACCACAACCCACTGAGTTGGTTAGTATTGTTTGTAGCACCCAACCTTCTCATCTCACAGTGGGCACTCCAACCACAAACCCACTGAGTTGGTTAGTATTGTTTGTAGCACCCAACCTTCTCATCTCACAGTGGGCACTCCAACCACAAACCCACTGAGTTGGTTAGTATTGTTTGTAGCTACTTGGGTAGCGGTGGGTTCCAAGCTGAACATAACACAAGCCTGTCCAGTGCCCTTGTTCAAACTGCTGTGTCCAGTGGTCTTATTGGTGGTCTGTCTGGTCCAGGGTCCAGTGGTCTTATTGGTGGTCTGTGTGGTCCAGGGTCCAGTGGTCTTGTTTGTGGTCTGTGTGGTCCAGGGTCCAGTGGTCTTGTTGGTGGTCTGGGTGGTCCAGGGTCCAGTGGTCTTGTTTGTGGTCTGTGTGGTCCAGGGTCCAGTGGTCTTGTTGGTGGTCTGGGTGGTCCAGGGTCCAGTGGTCTTGTTGGTGGTCTGTGTGATCCAGGGTCCAGTGGTCTTATTGGTGGTCTGTGTGGTCCAGGGTCCAGTGGTCTTGTTGGTGGTCTGTGTGGTCCAGGGTCCAGTGGTCTTATTGGTGGTCTGTGTGGTCCAGGGTCCAGTGGTCTTGTTGGTGGTCTGTCTGGTCCAGGGTCCAGTGGTCTTGTTGGTGGTCTGTGTGGTCCAGGGTCCAGTGGTCTTGTTGGTGGTCTGTGTGGTCCACGGTCCAGTGGTCTTGTTGGTGGTCTGTGTGGTCCAGGGTCCAGTGGTCTTGTTGGTGGTCTGTCTGGTCCAGGGTCCAGTGGTCTTGTTGGTGGTCTGTGTGGTCCAGGGTCCAGTGGTCTTGTTGGTGGTCTGTGTGGTCCAGGGTCCAGTGGTCTTATTGGTGGTCTGTGTGGTCCAGGGTCCAGTGGTCTTGTTGGTGGTCTGTGTGGTCCAGGGTCCAGTGGTCTTGTTGGTGGTCTGTGTGGTCCAGGGTCCAGTGGTCTTGTTGGTGGTCTGTGTGGTCCAGGGTCCAGTGGTCTTGTTGGTGGTCTGTGTGGTCCAGGGTCCAGTGGTCTTGTTGGTGGTCTGTGTGGTCCAGGGTCCAGTGGTCTTGTTGGTGGTCTGTGTGGTCCAGGGTCCAGTGGTCTTGTTGGTGGTCTGTGTGGTCCAGGGTCCAGTGGTCTTGTTGGTGGTCTGTCTGGTCCAGGGTCCAGTGGTCTTATTGGTGGTCTGTGTGGTCCAGGGTCCAGTGGTCTTGTTGGTGGTCTGTGTGGTCCAGGGTCCAGTGGTCTTGTTGGTGGTCTGTGTGGTCCAGGGTCCAGTGGTCTTGTTGGTGGTCTGTGTGATCCAGGGTCCAGTGGTCTTGTTGGTGGTCTGTGTGGTCCAGGGTCGTTGATGGAAGTTGATATAAGACAGGGTGATGTTTGTGTTCAATTTGAGGTGAGGCATGCTGGCCCACTGCCTAATGCCCATGAGGGGCATTAGGGCATCCTCAAAATCTAAAAAAGCAACCACTCTCTACAGAGATATGTGAGTTGTGTTGTTCAAAGTGTTGGACTGTTGTACCATAGACACAAAGGACATTCAACATGTCACCCCCTTCTTTATGGCATCAATGTGATATGGTCAAGTTGAATGTAGATGATTTGCAGAGAGTGCTATATTGACATGCATCTCTGAAATCATTATATATATATATTTTATTCTTGTTTCTATTGTTTTAAAAAATGGAGTAAATTTTCAAACCTTTTGAAACTATTTTTTAAATAAATAAAAATCTGAAAAATATTGAACCGAAAAAAGTGGCAGGTTATTTATTAGAAGAACATCCAACATGTCACCCCATTATTATTAGAATCAATTTGGTGACATCATTGCTATATGGTGAAATAGCATGTTGATGATTTCAACAGGGATTGACATATATATCTATTGGATAGAGTTTTCTCCATCGCGGTAGTATGTTCTGTAGTGTGACACCATGTAGTGTAGCTAGAGAATGACACGGTTCACAGAGAAAGTCTGTTCGCACATTGCTGCTTTATCCAGTGTTCAGAGTACTGCCTGTTCACTCTGAGTCAGGCTTGAAGGGGTGAGCTATGGTGAGCTGTGGGGCTACCCTGCATTGGGCCAGTGACTCCCAGTCTGCCCTGTCCCTCACCGGGCTACCCTCACCCTAACCAGGCTAAAGCACAAACTCAACAGGCTCCACCCAACTACAGTGACCCCGGCACAGCTCTATCTCTCTCTTCCCAGGCCAGGCCAGGACCACATCAAAGGCAGACGGAGCACCTCTCTCTTCACACTCAGTCCTATTCACATCGACACACACACACACACAAACACACACACACATATATAACTTTGCCTGTTGAAAGTTTTTGAAATACTTAATTTACAAAAGATGCATACAGAAAACTTGGTGAATGAACAGAGAGATAAGGTGTGCTATTGCCATTGATAACTTCTCTAGCTTAGCCTGCTGTGTCCTACTGTTAGCCCAGCAGTTAGATGTGACCCAGCCAGGTTCTCACATACATGAAGGTAAATCCTCTATGACGGATGTTTCATTCCCCATCCTGTCCTCCCCTACTGTTGAGTTAATGGTGAATATTTTCACTCTTGGGCCGTGGGACAAATCTATTTTCCAGGTTGACCACTATTTAGTCAGGTCACCATCGAGGGGGGGGGCATTGGCTGGTTCCAATCAGAGCTGGCCCCAGTCCCTAACAGCTGCTGTGCATTAGCTCCTCCCATTGACCCATGAACCTTCGCTCCCCTAGATTAGTTCTATTAAAACATGGTAATGAGGGGTTTACTCGTCCAATTTCAGGTTTTATTCAGATCTATTAGTGGGCTTGTGAGATGGTGTGTGTGTGTGTGTGTGTGTGTGTGTGTGTGTGTGTGTGTGTGTGTGTGTGTGTGTGTGTGTGTGTGTGTGTGTGTGTGTGTGTGTGTGTGTGTGTGTGTGTGTGTGTGTGTGTGTGTGTGTGTGTGTGTGTGTGTGTGAAGGGGGAAGGGAAGTGATGTAGGAGGAGGGTAGGGTGTTTTAAAACTGAAGGAAACAATTAGTACAAACAGTATGAGCCAGACTCTTCGGTAAATGTCAGTATTTGTGGAGGAAAAGTACATCCAGATGATCTTGTGTTTCGTTCCACCTTGGACACGTTACCGTCTTGTTCGTCAGGGCTAATACCTAGAGGTGGTTGTGCACCTTCGTTCTTATCCGTTGATCCTTACTGGGGATAGGTTGGGATT
>NW_025747304.1:30000-61734 GCF_021184085.1 Oncorhynchus gorbuscha
AGACAGACAGACAGACAGACAGACAGACAGACAGACAGACAGACAGACAGACAGACAGACAGACAGACAGACAGACAGACAGACAGACAGACAGACAGACAGACAGACAGGCAGACACTAAAACAGGGCAGCTAATAGTTGTATTCATGTTAAGTATGTTATTGAACCCTGGCCTCAGAGATCATCGAAGGAGAACTCATAATCTTGTTAGTCACCAACCAAACGTCCTTCTCCTCTTCTTTATGAGTAACAGACACGCCATCCCACATCTAATAGGGTTGTCATGCTCAAAAACTTGTTGGTGCACCTGGCACTAACCTGATTAAAGCCCAACATATTCCTGCTGGCTCAGAGAATCCACCTTTGATAAATCCACATTTGGGTTAACCAAATATAGTGAAAAAGTCATATGGGTTGATTTTCTCTGAAAATCATTTGAATGTGAATCACATGTCTTAAACATTGATAGTTGGATGAAACTATTCAGATGTTAAATCAATTCAATTCGTGTTCTGTCCATGTCAATTATTCTAAATGTATGTAAAATTGAATAAATACTTCATATTAAATGAAAGGACGTGGGAAAGCAGCAGAAATAGCTTTAGCCACATGCACATACAGTACTGTCACGCCCTGACCGTAGAGAGCTTTTTATGTCTCAATTTCTGGTTTGGTCAGGGTGGGATTTGGGTGGGCATTATATGTTAATGTTTCTATGTTTTCTATTTCTTTGTGTTTGGCCAGGTAGGGTTCTCAATCAGGGACAGCTATCTATCGTTGTCTCTGATTGGGAATCATACTTAGGTAGCTTTTTTTCCCCCTCCTTCTGTGTGGGATCTTGTTCCTCGTTTGTGACCAGGTAGTTAGCAGTATGGAGCTGGTCGGTTGTTGTTTTGTCTAAAAGTTTCACTTCAACAATAAATATTTTGTGGAACTCAAGGAACGCTGCGCCTTGGTCTCATCCTTCTGACGACAGCCGTTACAAGTACATTCTGTTTTCTTCAGATCTTCATGCATCGTCACTTCATAAACTCCATGTACACCCATCAATATCAGCATGACCAGCGTGATGGAAAACAACGCTACAATATTTTCCAGAGATTAACACTGTACACACATGCAGTGCATCCCAAAGCCTCAGATGTTCTTCCAAGGACCCAAATTCAATCAGGTGTTCGAGATGCCAGGAATGCAGTCATCACACTCTCTCTCTCTCTCTCTCTCTCTCTCTCTCTCTCTCTCTCTCTCTCTCTCTCTCTCTCTCTCTCTCTCTCTCTCTCTCTCTCTCTCTGCCCCCCTCTCTCTCTTTCTCTCTCTCTGCTTCTTGCTCTCTCGCTCTCCCTCCCACACACTCTCTTTCTCTCTCTCTGCTTCTTGCTCTCTCACTCTCCCTCCCTCTCACTCTCTTTCTCTCTCTTTCTTCTGCTCTCATCTACCCCTCCTTTCCCCCATCACTCTAATTGTAAGTGTAGTAATTTGAAGCCAGCTGGTTAGTACATATAGCCAACAGTAGAGGAATGTGCCCTTTTCTGTGGGTTTCTGTGATTTGTCAATTTGCAACTGTTTATTGGTCAATAAAGCTCTGGCTGGGGGTCGGACAGTGAATGACGAACATAGGATTATGAAGGGTGGGGTTCTGGGAGTAATTACAACGATTTCTTATTGGTTAATGAGGACAGATGATAGCTGTGATTTGCTTTAGGAGCGACCCCCAGTACGCCATAAAGGACCAACATCTTGACCGGTTGGCTTGTAACACAGTACATGCAATGTCCTCTGTCTGGCTATGTAAAGATATTGTTGATGAATGTATAGGTAATAAGGCATTGGAAATATTGGTAAATTACTGTAGAGAAGCTTGCCTGTTACAGGTCCAGACGACACACTTTCGCCTTCACATACCCAAGCTGATGAACCCTATTCATCCTTGGTGAAGCTAGAGGGCGAGTGTTGCTTTAGAGAGAGAGTGTAGATTGTAGCGAGTCCTTACTCACAAAATTGAGTTTAATTAAAAGTGAATCAATCATTTTGTAGCCTGTTCATTCAAGTGGCACCAAGTGTAGAGCAACAATGTAGGTTATTAAATCATCTGTGTGTCAGCTGTTAAATCATCTGTGTGTCAGCTGTTAAATCATCTGTGTGTTAGCTGTTAAATCATCTATGTGTCAGCTGTTAAATCATCTGTGTGTCAGCTGTTAGATCATCTGTGTGTCAGCTGTTAAATCATCTGTGTGTCAGCTGTTAAATAATCTGTGTGTCAGCTGTTAAATCAGCTGTTAGATCATCTGTGTGTCAGCTGTTAAATCATCTGTGTGTCAGCTGTTAAATCATCTGTGTGTCAGCTGTTAAATAATCTGTGTGTCAGCTGTTAGATCATCTGTGTGTCAGCTGTTAAATCATCTGTGTGTCAGCTGTTAAATAATCTGTGTGTCAGCTGTTAAATCATCTGTGTGTCAGCTGTTAAATCATCTGTGTGTCAGCTGTTAAATCATCTGTGTGTCAGCTGTTAGATCATCTCTGTGTGTCAGCTGTTAGATCATCTGTTAGATCATCTGTGTGTCAGCTGTTAAATCATCTGTGTGTCAGCTGTTAAATCATCTGTGTGTCAGTTGTTAGAGCATCTGTGTGTCAGCTGTTAAATCATCTGTGTGTCAGCTGTTAGATCATCTGTGTGTCAGCTGTCAAATCATCTGTGTGTCAGCTGTTAGATCATCTGTGTGTCAGCTGTTAGATCATCTGTGTGTCAGCTGTTAAATCATCTGTGTGTCAGCTGTTAGATCATCTGTGTGTCAGCTGTTAAATCATCTGTGTGTCAGCTGTTAGATCATCTGTGTGTCAGCTGTTAGATCATCTGTGTGTCAGCTGTTAAATCATCTGTGTGTCAGCTGTTAAATCATCTGTGTGTCAGCTGTTAGATCATCTGTGTGTCAGCTGTTAAATCATCTGTGTGTCAGCTGTTAGATCATCTGTGTGTCAGCTGTTAAATCATCTGTGTGTCAGCTGTTAGATCATCTGTGTGTCAGCTGTTAAATCATCTGTGTGTCAGCTGTTAGATCATCTGTGTGTCAGCTGTTAAATCATCTGTGTGTCAGCTGTTAAATCATCTGTGTGTCAGCTGTGTGCCCATCATATCAGGGGGGGCCACAAGGGATTGAGTGTTGCTTTAACTTTACGTCCAACATTTTATATTAAACCAACATGTTTCTGTTCAGGTTTCATTGTTTTTTTATAGGTGACAGTCTGTTTTGGAGGGCTACATTCCAGACCTGTCTATCACCAGTTATCCTGGTGCGGGGAAAGGAGGAAGGGTGTGGTTCCGGTTTCATCTGGATGGAGCTAGTAGGGGTTTTCCTAACAGCTACTTCACTATTTCAAACTGCTGCTAGACTCATTAGTCCTCATATCACATGCCAAACACAGGAGTGGAAAAAGCAACAGGTGTTTGTGTGTGTTGAATTAGTCAGTTGTGTGTGTTCTGCGAGTTCATTCATCTTTTTTTACAGTATTGTGTTCCGTCTCACGCTTGCATGGTCCCTTTATTCATAATGTTTGTAGGTCCTTTAATATGAAGTGAAGCTAAACCTTCATATGGACTCCAGCTCTGCTGGTTATGTGTATTACCTATAGCAAGTAAACCGTGTGTGTGTGTTCATGTGTGAGTGCATACGACACGCTTGTGTGGGGGCAATACACCGCTACAGGTCACGTGGCGTGGGAGAGAGGGGTCACAGAGGTCACTTCCTGCTCCTTGTTAAAGGGAAATAAGGGGACAAAGCAGAAACATGAAGGACTGGTGTAGTACAAGGACATAAAGACTCTTTTCACTGGACCACAACGTCTGATCTTCTCATTCTCTCACAGGAATGAGCTTTCTTCCCAGCCATTCCCAGTTCTATAGTTGCCATGGTGCCAAGTGGCAGCCTAGGCAGAGAGCTCAAGTAAGTTCTGTACGTAGTTTATCATATTTCATTGTTTTTATGTAAATATTTGTACTCACTTTTGTTTTTCAATAGCTAAATGAGTGAGGATCAAGTCTTGAATTGGACTCCTGCCCATCAATTAATGTGGTCCTTCTGTAGCTCAGTTGGTAGAGCATGGCACTTGTAACGCCAGGGTAGTGGGTTCGATCCCCGGGACCACCCATACGTAGAATGTATGCACACATGACTGTAAGTCGCTTTGGATAAAAGCGTCTGCTAAATGGCATTTATTATTATTATTATTATATTATATAATTGATGAAAATCAGCATTGTCAACAAGCTAGCTAATGCTAGCTAGCAGGTGTGTGTGTTTTCATTTAAATGATACCTACTGACTTTGGGTTGTTCTCCCACCAACAGTAACCCAAGAGGAAGCTCTGTATGTAGAGTTGGCAGTGGGCCAGGGGTTCCATTGCTCAGGAGGATACTTCTGAAGTAAGGACTGAGTGAGCTGAACTCTTTGGGGAGCAAACTTCACCACAGAGTCTGAACACAAAGAAGATGGCAGAGAGGATGACATGACGCTGCCTGCCTGCCCTTGGACATGCTGACCTGACCACCACCACCTCCGACCACCAGCTCTGCTGACCATCTAGCTATGAGCTTCCAGATCCTCTCATGACCACGGCTGCCCATCTGGAAGCTTCAAGAAGTACTCAGACAGACTTGATCTAGCTGATCTAGCTGCTATAGTAGCCTGTATTTGCCTCAACATTTAAACATTTAGATTTTATGGTAACGTCTTAATAATCTAAATGTGTTTCTTGTTTGTGTTACTGCAATTTAGCTTTAAGCTGCCATAGTACACATGAAAGGAAATCAAAATATAGCATTATCATCATCATCATTTCTGAGTCAAATTAATCTACCGCTCAGATTTAAAAAATGTAAAAAACATTACTTAAAAAACTTAAGCCTGTGCGAAATTAACTATTGAAAACAGTACTGTAGTAATGAGGTTTGTGCAGTAGGCTATAGGCCCAATACATTATCACCACATATTGGCTTTGCTTGAATTGACCTGCCAACACATTCTTGTTCTTCTCAGACCATTTCCAAATGATATTTAAAACCTGAGCGAGGACCTACAGTATATGGTCACACTAGTCATAGATTGTTGTATTACATGTGAGGCACCACTGAGTGAGCAAACATTTAAATGATTTTTGTATTGTTTTACTGGGCTGATGGTGCCTGTATCTGATGGTCAGTCTCAGTGGAGGGAGGGAGAGAGCAGCAGAGGGTCTGACTCTCACCGTCCCTACACTCTCCCTTCCTCTGCTGAGACTGGCCAAAGAGGGGACACAGTCTTCCAGCATCCAGCTGACGGGTCTGACTCTCACCGTCCCTACACTCTCCCTTCCTCTGCTGAGACTGGCCAAAGAGGGGACACAGTCTTCCAGCATCCAGCTGACGGGTCTGACTCTCACCGTCCCTACACTCTCCCTTCCTCTGCTGAGACTGGCCAAAGAGGGGACTGCTTCCAGCATCCAGCTGAGGGTCTGACTGAGACTGGCCAGACCAGCTGGTCTGACTCTCACCGTCCCTACACTCTCCCTTCCTCTGCTGAGACTGGCCAAAGAGGGGACACAGTCTTCCAGCATCCAGCTGACGGGTCTGACTCTCACCGTCCCTACACTCTCCCTTCCTCTGCTGAGACTGGCCAAAGAGGGGACACAGTCTTCCAGCATCCAGCTGACGGGTCTGACTCTCACCGTCCCTACACTCTCCCTTCCTCTGCTGAGACTGGCCAAAGAGGGGACACAGTCTTCCAGCATCCAGCTGACGGGTCTGACTCTCCCTTCCTCTGCTGACCAGTCTTCCAGCATCCAGCTGACTCTCCACCGTCCCTACACTCTCCCTTCCTCTGCTGAGACTGGCCAAAGAGGGGACACAGTCTTCCAGCATCCAGCTGACGGGTCTGACTCTCACCGTCCCTACACTCTCCCTTCCTCTGCTGAGACTGGCCAAAGAGGGGACACAGTCTTCCAGCATCCAGCTGACGTCTGACTCTCACCGTCCCTACACTCTCCCTTCCTCTGCTGAGACTGGCCAAAGAGGGGACACAGTCTTCCAGCATCCAGCTGACGGGTCTGACTCTCACCGTCCCTACACTCTCCCTTCCTCTGCTGAGACTGGCCAAAGAGGGGACACAGTCTTCCAGCATCCAGCTGACGGGTCTGACTCTCACCGTCCCTACTCTCCCTTCCTCTGCTGAGACTGGCCAAAGAGGGGACACAGTCTTCCAGCATCCAGCTGACGGGTCTGACTCTCACCGTCCCTACACTCTCCCTTCCTCTGCTGAGACTGGCCAAAGAGGGGACACAGTCTTCCAGCATCCAGCTGACGGGTCTGACTCTCACCGTCCCTACACTCTCCCTTCCTCTGCTGAGACTGGCCAAAGAGGGGACACAGTCTTCCAGCATCCAGCTGACGGGTCTGACTCTCACCGTCCCTACACTCTCCCTTCCTCTGCTGAGACTGGCCAAAGAGGGGACACAGTCTTCCAGCATCCAGCTGACGGGTCTGACTCTCACCGTCCCTACACTCTCCCTTCCTCTGCTGAGACTGGCCAAAGAGGGGACACAGTCTTCCAGCATCCAGCTGACGGGTCTGACTCTCACCGTCCCTACACTCTCCCTTCCTCTGCTGAGACTGGCCAAAGAGGGGACACAGTCTTCCAGCATCCAGCTGACGGGTCTGACTCTCACCGTCCCTACACTCTCCCTTCCTCTGCTGAGACTGGTCTTCCAGCATCCAGCTGACGGGTCTGACTCTCACCGTCCCTACACTCTCCCTTCCTCTGCTGAGACTGGCCAAAGAGGGGACACAGTCTTCCAGCATCCAGCTGACGGGTCTGACTCTCACCGTCCCTACACTCTCCCTTCCTCTGCTGAGACTGGCCAAAGAGGGGACACAGTCTTCCAGCATCCAGCTGACGGGTCTGACTCTCACCGTCCCTACACTCTCCCTTCCTCTGCTGAGACTGGCCAAAGAGGGGACACAGTCTTCCAGCATCCAGCTGACGGGTCTGACTCTCACCGTCCCTACACTCTCCCTTCCTCTGCTGAGACTGGCCAAAGAGGGGACACAGTCTTCCAGCATCCAGCTGACGGGTCTGACTCTCACCGTCCCTACACTCTCCCTTCCTCTGCTGAGACTGGCCAAAGAGGGGACACAGTCTTCCAGCATCCAGCTGACGGGTCTGACTCTCACCGTCCCTACACTCTCCCTTCCTCTGCTGAGACTGGCCAAAGAGGGGACACAGTCTTCCAGCATCCAGCTGACGGGTCTGACTCTCACCGTCCCTACACTCTCCCTTCCTCTGCTGAGACTGGCCAAAGAGGGGACACAGTCTTCCAGCATCCAGCTGACGGGTCTGACTCTCACCGTCCCTACACTCTCCCTTCCTCTGCTGAGACTGGCCAAAGAGGGGACACAGTCTTCCAGCATCCAGCTGACGGGTCTGACTCTCACCGTCCCTACACTCTCCCTTCCTCTGCTGAGACTGGCCAAAGAGGGGACACAGTCTTCCAGCATCCAGCTGACGGGTCTGACTCTCACCGTCCCTACACTCTCCCTTCCTCTGCTGAGACTGGCCAAAGAGGGGACACAGTCTTCCAGCATCCAGCTGACGGGTCTGACTCTCACCGTCCCTACACTCTCCCTTCCTCTGCTGAGACTGGCCAAAGAGGGGACACAGTCTTCCAGCATCCAGCTGACGGGTCTGACTCTCACCGTCCCTACACTCTCCCTTCCTCTGCTGAGACTGGCCAAAGAGGGGACACAGTCTTCCAGCATCCAGCTGACGGGTCTGACTCTCACCGTCCCTACACTCTCCCTTCCTCTGCTGAGACTGGCCAAAGAGGGGACACAGTCTTCCAGCATCCAGCTGACGGGTCTGACTCTCACCGTCCCTACACTCTCCCTTCCTCTGCTGAGACTGGCCAAAGAGGGGACACAGTCTTCCAGCATCCAGCTGACGGGTCTGACTCTCACCGTCCCTACACTCTCCCTTCCTCTGCTGAGACTGGCCAAAGAGGGGACACAGTCTTCCAGCATCCAGCTGACGGGTCTGACTCTCACCGTCCCTACACTCTCCCTTCCTCTGCTGAGACTGGCCAAAGAGGGGACACAGTCTTCCAGCATCCAGCTGACGGGTCTGACTCTCACCGTCCCTACACTCTCCCTTCCTCTGCTGAGACTGGCCAAAGAGGGGACACAGTCTTCCAGCATCCAGCTGACGGGTCTGACTCTCACCGTCCCTACACTCTCCCTTCCTCTGCTGAGACTGGCCAAAGAGGGGACACAGTCTTCCAGCATCCAGCTGACGGGTCTGACTCTCACCGTCCCTACACTCTCCCTTCCTCTGCTGAGACTGGCCAAAGAGGGGACACAGTCTTCCAGCATCCAGCTGACGGGTCTGACTCTCACCGTCCCTACACTCTCCCTTCCTCTGCTGAGACTGGCCAAAGAGGGGACACAGTCTTCCAGCATCCAGCTGACGGGTCTGACTCTCACCGTCCCTACACTCTCCCTTCCTCTGCTGAGACTGGCCAAAGAGGGGACACAGTCTTCCAGCATCCAGCTGACGGGTCTGACTCTCACCGTCCCTACACTCTCCCTTCCTCTGCTGAGACTGGCCAAACACAGTCTTCCAGCATCCAGGGACACAGTCTTCCAGCATCCAGCTGACAGGACGTCTGACTCTCACCGTCCCTACACTCTCCCTTCCTCTGCTGAGACTGGCCAAAGAGGGGACACAGTCTTCCAGCATCCAGCTGACGGGTCTGACTCTCACCGTCCCTACACTCTCCCTTCCTCTGCTGAGACTGGCCAAAGAGGGGACACAGTCTTCCAGCATCCAGCTGACGGGTCTGACTCTCACCGTCCCTACACTCTCCCTTCCTCTGCTGAGACTGGCCAAAGAGGGGACACAGTCTTCCAGCATCCAGCTGACGGGTCTGACTCTCACCGTCCCTACACTCTCCCTTCCTCTGCTGAGACTGGCCAAAGAGGGGACAGCATCCAGCTCTCTGACTCTCACCGCCCTATCCCCTTCCTCTGCTGAGACTGGCCAAAGAGGGGACACAGTCTTCCAGCATCCAGCTGACGGGTCTGACTCTCACCGTCCCTACACTCTCCCTTCCTCTGCTGAGACTGGCCAAAGAGGGGACACAGTCTTCCAGCATCCAGCTGACGGGTCTGACTCTCACCGTCCCTACACTCTCCCTTCCTCTGCTGAGACTGGCCAAAGAGGGGACACAGTCTTCCAGCATCCAGCTGACGGCAAAACTCGAGTCGCACCGCATTATTTCTGCCTCATGCACAAATTTATGCTTTTACTCTTATGACCAGAGAAAGTGAACTATTCCTCGATATTAAAGGGATACTTGAGGATTTTGGCAATGGAGCCCTTTACCAGATTCAGATGAACTCATGGATACCATTGTTATGTCTCTGTGTGCAGTTTGAAGGATGTTGCTAACTAGCATTAGCGCAATCGCTAACTAGTGTTAACGCAATGACTATGGTAGCTGCTAGCATGCTATTGGATACCATAGACTTCAAGTCATTGCGCTAACATTGGCTCGTGAAAATGCCTCTCACTTATTGCATGCTGGATACAGCGACATACAAAGGGTATCCATGAGTTTATCTGACTCTGGGGAAGTACATAAAGACATAAATGCCAAATCCAGAAGTAGCCCTTTTGTTTATTCCATGTGTAACTCTGTGTTGTCTGTTCACACTGCTATGCTTTTATCTTGGCCAGGTCGCAGTTGCAAATGAGAACTTGTTCTCAACTAGCCTACCTGGTTAAATAAAGGTGAAATAAAAAAAAAAAAATAAAAAGACACAAGCTGCTAATAATAACAACTCAAGCCTTTCAATACACTTCACTACTCATTCATTGCAGCTGCAATGCTGGTGGACAAGTGAGTGGAAGTAGTTTTATGACACGTAAATGTGCTGAAAAAAACCTTCAACTCTTTGATGTATTCGTTGACAGTATCTCTCGAATCATGGTTTCAAAAGTTTTGAAATCTCACAGTATCGACTTCGCTGTGCACTCAAGGATTCTCCAGACATCTGAGCTTTCCGATTGGCTAGTAGGAAGGCCTATAGATGCACTTTATTTGATCACCCAGCTGCTGGGAAGGCAGAGTTTGTACCTTCAGACACATGAAATGGTTAAAAATGGGAACACTTCACCTACCCGGTGCTTAGGGCTGCTGAATCAAGTGCACCTACTGCCAATAGCATGAGAGGAATAAAAAAAGGCTTTATTGTTGTTCCTTTACATATATGTTTGGTGGTCGACTAGGAATGCCTGTTGCTGAGCAGTTCAGTAGTGGATCATGAGGTCAATAGTCAGAGTTTTACCAACCTCAGTGTAGTTGATAGTCTGACCTTTACCAACCTCAGTGTAGATGGTAGTCTGACCTTTACCAACCTCAGTGTAGTTGATAGTCTGACCTTTACCAACCTCAGTATAGTTGATAGTCTGACCTTTACCAACCTCAGTATAGTTGATAGTCTGACCTTTACCAACCTCAGTGTAGTTGATAGTCTGACCTTTACCAACCTCAGTATAGTTGATAGTCTGACCTTTACCAACCTTAGTATAGTTTATAGTCTGACCTTTACCAACCTCATTATAGTTGATAGTCTGACCTTTACCGACCTCATTATAGTTGATAGTCTGACCTTTACCGACCTCATTATAGTTGATAGTCTGACCTTTACCAACCTCAGTGTAGTTGATAGTCTGGTCTTTACCTTAGTATAGTTGATAGTCTGACCTTTACCAACCTCATTATAGTTGATAGTCTGACCTTTACCAACCTCAGCGTAGTTGATAGTCTGGTCTTTACCTTAGTATAGTTGATAGTCTGACCTTTACCGACCTCATTATAGTTGATAGTCTGACCTTTACCGACCTCGTTATAGTTGATAGTCTGACCTTTACCGACCTCATTACAGTTGATAGTCTGACCTTTACCAACCTCAGTGTAGATGGTAGTCTGACCTTTACCAACCTCATTATAGTTGATAGCATGACCTTTACCAACCTCAGTGTCGATGGTAGTCTGACCTTTACCAACCTCATTATAGTTGATAGTCTGACCTTTACCGACCTCATTATAGTTGATAGTCTGACCTTTACCAACCTCAGTGTAGATGGTAGTCTGACCTTTACCAACCTCATTATAGTTGATAGCATGACCTTTACCAACCTCAGTGTCGATGGTAGTCTGACCTTTACCAACCTCATTATAGTTGATTGTCTGACCTTTACCAACCTTATTATAGTTGATTGTCTGACCTTTACCAACCTCAGTGTAGTTGATAGTCTGACCGTTACCAACCTCAGTGTAATTGATAGCATGACCTTTACCAACCTCAGTTAGTCTGACCTTTACCAACCTCAGTATAGTTGATAGTCTGACCTTTACCAACCACATTATAGTTGATAGTCTGACCTTTACCACCAACCTTACCAACCTCAGTGTAATTGATAGTCTGACCTTTACCAACCTAGTATAGTTGATAGTCTGACCTTTACCAACCTCAGTATAGTTGATAGTCTGACCTTTACCAACCTTAGTATAGTTGATAGTCTGACCTTTACCAACCTCATTATAGTTGATAGTCTGACCTTTACCAACCTCAGTATAGTTGATAGTCTGACCTTTACCAACCTTAGTATAGTTGATAGTCTGACCTTTACCAACCTCATTATAGTTGATAGTCTGACCTTTACCAACCTCAGTGTAGATGGTAGTCTGACCTTTACCAACCTCATCATAGTTGATTGTCTGACCTTTACCAACCTCAGTGTAGTTGATAGTCTGTCTTTTACCAACCTCAGTATAGTTGATAGTCTGTCTTTTACCAACCTCAGTGTAGTTGATAGTCTGTCTTTTACCAACCTCAATGTAGTTGATAGTCTGACCTTTACCAACCTCAGTGTAGTTGGTAGTCTGATCTTTACCAAACTCAGTGTAGCTGATAGTCTGACCTTTACCAACCTCATTATAGTTGATAGTCTGACCTTTACCAATCTCATTATAGTTGATAGTCTGACCTTTACCAACCTCATTATAGTTGATAGTCTGACCTTTACCTTAGTATAGTTTATAGTCTGACCTTTACCAACCTCATTATAGTTGATAGTCTGACCTTTACCAACCTCATTATAGTTGATAGTCTGACCTTTACCAATCTCATTATAGTTGATAGTCTGATTATCATTATAGTTGATAGTCTGACCTTTACCAACCTCATTATAGTTGATAGTCTGACCTTTACCAGGCCCTCATCCAGTCTGTCCCTCTGTTCAGACCTCAGAACAATCAACACTGGGATGAAATTACAGACACACATCCTGCGTGTGCGTGTGTGTGTGCGTGTGTGTGTCTGCATGTCTCCGTGTGTGTGTCTGCATGTGTGTGTCTGCATGTGTGTGTCTGCATTCCTGCCTGTGTGTGTGTCAGCTTGGAGACATGTCAGTGTTGAAAACAAACACCATAACAGAGCCACAGGACTAAAAGTAGAGCCCTGTTCTCTCCCTCCTCTCTGCCAGCACTACTTTACAGCCCAGAGACAATCACATGGTGACCCCTCCTTTACACCCAACTCAGCTCTGTTATGGACCGTACAGTTATTGAATTCTATATGTACCACAGGTGGCAGATCACAGTCAAGTTGTAAACCAGACAAGATTCTCTCATGCTGTTTTTACGTCTTGTACTTTTATTTATTGAACAATTCATTATTATTTTACATACTCTGTCTCCGTCTCACTGCTTCTCTCTCACTGCTTCTCTCTCTCTCTTCTCTCTCTCTCTCTCTCTCCTCTCTCTCTCTCTCTCTCTCTCTCTCTCTCTCTCTCTCTCTCTCTCTCTCTCTCTCTCTCTCTCTCTCTCTCTCTTCTCTCTATCTCTCTCTCTCTCTCTCTCTCTCTCTCTCTCTCTCTCTCTCTCTCTCTCTCTCTCTCTCTCTCTCTCTCTCTCTCTCCCCTCTCCCTCTCTCTCTCTTTCCCTCTTTCCCTCTTTCCCTCTTTCCGTGGGTTTGTGTGGGTGGGTGGGTGTCTGTGTGTATACCTAATGACAGCCCATGAGAGAAGTCAGGACAGCTTTAATATTGACTGTAAATCTACCTCACTGCAAGACCTGCTGCTTAACAAGATGCTGAGTTATTAAGGCGCTGTATGGAGAAGGAGAAAGAACGAGAGTTTCTCCCTCTTCTTCCTCCTCTTGTTATGCAGTATATGCCACTGTTGGTTATGTTGTGGTTTACTGCTTGCTTACTTTCATGCTCCCCTGTTTGTTTCGGGATTCATTCATCATTGGTAATATAACATTGATACGACTCTCTAAACTCTCCTCATGCCTATGGCGTGCCTCACTTTTTTTTGTGTGTGTGTGTGTGTGTGTGTGTGTGTGTGTGTGTGTGTGTGTGTGCGTGTGTGTGTGTGTGTGTGTGTGTGTGTGCGCGTGCGCGTGCGTGTGTGTGCGTGTGTGTGTGTGTGTGTGTGTGTGTGTGTGTGTGTGTGTGTGTGTGTGTGTGTGTGTGTGTGTGTGTGTGTGTGTGTGTGTGTGTGTGTGTATACTTGTTTTCCTACCACAATGTCCTAACAAATCACCCAAATGTCCTGACAAGGTAGGAAAATAATAACTTTTTTTGAACAGTCAGGACTTTTTTCATGTCCATAATTTATGAAAATGCTATTTTAAGCTTAATGGATAGGTTTAGGGTTTTGGGGTTAATGTTAGGGTTTTTGAGGTTACGATTAGAGTTAGGGTTAAAGTTAGGTTAAGGGTTAGGGTTAGAGTTAGAGTTAGAGTTAGGGTTAGGGTTAGGGTTAGAATTAGATTTAGGGTTAGGGGTTTGGAAAAATAAGATTTTTAATGGTCAAACATTTTTACTCCCCAAATTTCTCAAAAATCAAGCTGTGTGTGTTGGTGCGTGTGTGTGTGCACGTACATGCATGGATTTATATGCACATCTGTGTGTGACTGTATGCACGTACGGAAAATGTAATTTAATCAAATCCAACGAACGCTTGCCACCCCTCTTCGTCTTTACGTTTACAGCCACCAAGGTTCTGCTACTCAGCCACATACAGTCATGATTTATGGAGGTAGTAAAGAGTGCTGCTGTTGTTAATCTCCCAGTGACGTGTCCTTTCCTCTGCTGCTGGTGACTGGGAGTCTGGGTCCAGCCAGGCTACAGGGACTGGCCGCTAGAGACTAGGGGAAATGGGACCCTAAACTGGGGGTAGAAAGTCTGGTAACTAGGGGGTAATACTCAAGACTTTGGATGCCTTGTGGTGGTTAAAAGGTTGAGGTTTAGTGTCTGGGGGATAGCAGGGACATGACTGGGGTTGACAGGGCCGTGTATGTATTTGACATGTATTTGACATGGCATGCCGCAGACAGGCGTGGTCCGCGCCCGAGACAGTGCCAGGGGAAAATTTGGCTATAGTGAAGCAAATGTGGCACACTTCTCGGCTCCTGTCACTCTCCAACTGAGTGACACACTCCAGACCTTTTCTCTGTCTGGCTCATTTGCATGAAACTTTAAAGTCCCTTATTTGAATAATGTCGGGTTGGTAGGTGATGATATGCAATGTCAGCAGTCATTATTGAGGCAGTGGAGGTGGTGTGAGTTGAGAGGCAATGTCAATGTCAGTACATTACTGAGGCAGTGGATATCTATAGGGTGGTGTGAGTGTGAGGGACAATGTCAGCAGTACATTACTGAGGCAGTGGATATCTATAGGGTGGTGTGAGTGTGAGAGGCAATGTCAGCAGTACATTACTGAGGCAGTGGATATCTATAGGGTGGTGTGAGTGTGAGAGGCAATGTCAGCAGTACATTACTGAGGCAGTGGATATCTATAGGGTGGTGTGAGTGAGGCAGTGAGTGGTGTGAGTGTGAGGGACAATGTCAGCAGTACATTACTGAGGCAGTGGATATCTATAGGGTGGTGTGAGTGTGAGAGGCAATGTCAGCAGTACATTACTGAGGCAGTGGATATCTATAGGGTGGTGTGAGTATGAGAGGCAATGTCAGCAGTACATTACTGAGGCAGTGGATATCTATAGGGTGGTGTGAGTGTCAGCAGTACATTACTGAGGCAGTGGATATCTATAGGGTGGTGTGAGTGTGAGGGCAGTCAGCAGTACATTACTGAGGCAGTGGATATCTATAGGGTCAGGTGGTGTGAGTGTGAGGGACAGTCAGCAGTACATTACTGAGGCAGTGGATATCTATAGGGTGGTGTGAGTGAGGGACAATGTCAGCAGTACATTACTGAGGCAGTGGATATCTATAGGGTGGTGTGAGTATGAGGGACAATGTCAGCAGTACATTACTGAGGCAGTGGATATCTATAGGGTGGTGTGAGTGTGAGAGGCAATGTCAGCAGTACATTACTGAGGCAGTGGATATCTATAGGGTGGTGTGAGTATGAGAGGCAATGTCAGCAGTACATTACTGAGGCAGTGGGATATCTATAGGGTGGTGTGAGTGTGAGGGACAATGTCAGCAGTACATTACTGAGGCAGTGGATATCTATAGGGTGGTGTGAGTATGAGGGACAATGTCAGCAGTACATTACTGAGGCAGTGGATATCTATAGGGTGGTGTGAGTGTGAGGGACAATGTCAGCAGTACATTACTGAGGCAGTGGATATCTATAGGGTGGTGTGAGTGTGTAACCAACAATGCAGTTTTAAAAAATATGAGTAAGAATAAGAAATAAAAGTAACAAGTAATTAAAGAACAGCAGTAAAATAACAATAGAGAGACTATATACAGGGGGTACCGGTACAGAGTCAATGTGCAGGGGAACCGGTTGGTTGAGGTAGTATGTACATGTAGGTAGAGTTATAGATGATAACAACAGAGATACCATGTACAGGGGGTACCGGTACAGAGTCAATGTGCGGGGGAACCGGTTAGTTGAGGTAGTATGTACATGTAGGTAGAGTTATAGATGATAACTACAGAGAGTAGCAGCGGTGTAAAAGAGGACAAATAGTCTGAAAGCAGATAGTCTGTGAAGCCATTTGATTAGATTTTCAGGAGTCTTATGGCTTGGGGTTAGACAATGTTTAGAAGCCTCTTGGACCTAGACTTGGTGCTCCGGTACCGCTTGCCGTGTGGTAGCAGAGAGAACAGTCTATGACTAGGGTGGCTGGTGTCTTTGAGCATTTTTAGGGCCTTCCTCTGACACCGCCTGGTGTAGAGTTCCTGGCAGGAAGCTTGGCACCAGTTATGTACTGGGCCGTACGCATTACCCTCTGTAGTGCCTTGCGGTCGGAGGCCGAGCAGTTGCCGTACCAAGCAGTGATGCAACCAGTCAGGATGCTCTCGATGGTGCAGCTGTAGAACCTTTTGAAGATCTGAGGACCCATGCCAAATATTTTCAGTATCCTGAGAGGGAATAGGTTTTTGCACCCTCTTCAAGACTGTCTTGGTGTGCTTGGACCATGTTAGTTCGTTGGTGATGAGGACACCAAGGAACTTGAAGCGCTCAACCTGCTCCACTACAGCCCCGTCGATGAGAATGGAGGCTTGCTCGGTCCTCTTTTTCCTTTTTGTCCACCATCATCTCCTTTGTCTTGATCACGTTAACGGAGAGGCTGTTGTCCTGGCACCACATGGCCAGGTCTCTGACCTCCTCTCTATAGGCTGTCTCGTTTTTGTCGGAGATCAGGCCTACCACTGTTGTGTCATCAGCGAACTTAATGATGGTGTTGGAGTCGTGCCTGGCCGTGCAGTCATGAGTGAACAGGGAGTGCAGGAGGGGACTCAGCATGCACCCCTGAGGGGCCCTTGTGTTGAGGGTCAGCGTGGCGGTTTTGTTGTTACCTACCCTTACAACCTGGGGGCGGCCCGTCAGGAAGTCCAGGATCCAGTTGCAGAGGGAGGTGTTTAGTCCCAGGGTCCTTAGCTTATTGATGACCATTGAGGGCACTATGGTCTTGAACGCTGAGCTGCAGTCAATGAATATCCTTCTCACATAGGTGTTCCTATTGTCCAGGTTGGAAAGGGCAGTGTGGAGTGCAATAGAGATTGCATCATCTGTGGATGTGTTGGGGCAGGATGCAAATTGGAGTGGGTCTAGGGTTTCTGGGATAATGGTGTTGATATGAGCCATGACCAGCCTTTCAAAGCACTTCATGGCTATAGACGTGAGGACTACGGGTCGGTAGTCATTTAGGCAGGTTACCTTAGTGTTCTTGGGCACAGGCACAATGGTGGTCTGCTTAAAACATGTTGGTAATACAGACTCAGACAGGAAGAGGTTGAAAATATCAGTGAAGACACTTGCCAGTTGGTCAGCGCATGCTCGCAGTGCACATCCTGGTAATCCATGACACATTCTTCCAGTACAGCTGGTGCTCTCATGCATGTGTCAGTGTTAGAGTCCCGCTCCATGAAAGCGGAAGCTCTAGCCTTTAGCTCTGTGCGGATGTTGCCTGTAATCCATGGCTTCTGGTTGGGGTATGTACATATGGTCACTGTGGAGATGACACCATCAATGCACTTTTTGATGAAGCTAGTGACTGATGTGGTGTACTCCTCAATTTTATTTATTAATTTATCCATTATTTTACCAGGTAAGTTGACTGAGAACACGTTCTCATTTGCAGCAACGACCTGGGGAATAGTTACAGGGGAGAGGAGGGGGATGAATGAGCCAATTGTAAACTGGGGATTATTAGGTGACCATGATGAGGGCCAGATTGAGAATTTAGCCAGGACATCGGGGTTAACACCTCTACAATAAGTGCCATGGGATCTTTAATGACCTCAGAGAGTCAGGACACCCGTTTAATGTCCCATCCGAAAGACTGCACCCTACACAGGGCAGTGTCCTGGGGCATTGGGATATTTTTTTTAGACCAGAGGAAAGAGTGCCTCCTACTGGCCCTCCAACACCACTTAAAGCAGCATCTGGTCTCCCATCCAGGAACTGATCAGGACCAACCCTGCTTAGCTTCAGAAGCAAGCCAGTAGTTGTATGTAGGGTGGTATGCTGCTGGCCAATGCCATCGGAAGAATCCCGGATCCTGTTCCAGTCTTTGTTAGCAAACAGTCCTGTAGCTTAGCACCTGCTTCATCTGACCACTTTTTTATTGATCGAGTCACTGGTTTTTACTGCATTCATTTTTGTTTGTAAGCAGGAATCAGGAGGATAGAATTATGGTCAGATTTGCCAAATGGAGGGCGAGGGAGAGCTTAGTATGTGTCTCTGTGTGGAGTCAAGGTGGTCCAGAGTTTTTTTTCCTCTGGTTGCACATTTAACATGCTGATAGTAATTTGGTAAGACGGATTTAAGTTTCCCTTCATTGAAGTCCCCGGCTACTAAGGGACTTCTGGGTGAGCATTTTCCTGTTTGCTTATGGCGGAATACAGCTCATTCGGTGCAGTCTTAGTGCCAGCATCAGTCTGTGGTGGTATGTAGCCAGCTACGAAAATACGCTACAGGGTATAACCAGCCAGCTATGAGAATACGCTACAGGGTATAACCAGCCAGCTGTATGTTGAAAAAGTTGTCGTTCAGCCATGACTCCGTGAAGCATTATATACTACAGTTTTGAATGTCCCGTTGGTAGTTTAATCTTCCGCATAGGTCATTGATTTTATTGTCCAAAGATTGCACGTTTGCTAGCAGAATGGAAGTGGGGGTCTATTCAATCGCATACCAACTCTCAGAAGGCAGCCCGCCTTCTGGCCCCTTTTTCACTGCTTTCTCTTCACGCAAATGACGGGGATCTGGGCCTGTTCCCAGGGAAGAAGTAAATCATTCACGTCGGGCTGGTCGGACTCATTAAAGGAAAAAAGGATTCTGCCAGTCCGTGGTGAGTAATTGCAGTTCTGATGCCCAGAAGTTATTTTCGGTCATAAGAGACGGTAGCCGCAACATTATGTACAAAATAAGTTTAAAAAATAAGTTACAAACAATGCAAAGAAACCAACAAAAAAACAAAATTGGTTAGGAATACGTAAAACGTCAGCCTTGGGGTGGGCAGTTTGTTATTTAGTCACCCTGCTGGTACCACTGTTGGGTTCAATCCCCGGGACCACCCATACCTAGAATGTATGCACACATGACTGTAAGTCGCTTTGGATAAAAGCATCTGCTAAATGGCATATATTATATTATTATTATTATTATCCTCTATTGACAGCCCATGAGGTGTGTGTGTGTGTGTGTGTGTGTGTGTGTGTGTGTGTGTGTGTGTGTGTGTGTGTGTGTGTGTGTGTGTGTGTGTGTGTGTGTGTGTGTGTGTGTGTGTGTGTGTGTGTGTGTGTGTGTGTGTGTGTGGCCCCTAGTGGCCGGTTTCCATTAATGCATGTCTAGTAGTGACTTGTATCAAGGGTGACCTGCCTGGTGTGGGGTTATATGGGTGACCTGTCTGGTGCTGGGTTACATGGGTGACCTGCCTGGTGTGGGGTTATATGGGTGACCTGTCTGGTGTGGGATTATATGGGTGACCTGCCTGGTGTGGAATATATATGGGTGACCTGCCTGGTGTGAAGTTATATGGGTGACCTGCCTGGTGTGGGGTTATATGGGTGACCTGTCTGGCGTTGGGTTACATGGGTGACCTGCCTGGTGTGGGGTTATATGGGTGACCTGCCTGGTGTGGGGTTATATGGGTGACCTGCCTGGTGTGGGGTTATATGGGTGACCTGTCTGGCGTTGGGTTACATGGGTGACCTGCCTGGTGTGGGGTTATATGGGTGACCTGCCTGGTGTGGGGTTATATGGGTGACCTGTCTGGCGTTGGGTTACATGGGTGACCTGCCTGGTGTGGGGTTATATGGGTGACCTGCCTGGTGTGGAATATATATGGGTGACCTGCCTGGTGTGGGGTTATATGGGTGACCTGCCTGGTGTGGGGTTATATGGGTGACCTGCCTGGTGTGGGGTTATATGGGTGACCTGCCTGGTGTGGAATATATATGGGTGACCTGCCTGGTGTGGAATATATATGGGTGACCTGCCTGGTGTGGGGTTATATGGGTGACCTGCCTGGTGTAGGGTTATATGGGTGACCTGCCTGGTGTGGAATATATATGGGTGACCTGCCTGGTGTGGGGTTATATGGGTGACCTGCCTGGTGTGGAATATATATGGGTGACCTGCCTGGTCAAATCAAATGTATTTATATTGCCCTTCGTACATCAGCTGATATCTCAAAGTGCTGTACAGAAACCCAGCCTAAAACCCCAAACAGCAAGCAATGCAGGTGTAGAAGCACGGTGGCTAGGAAAAACTCCCTAGAAAGGCCAAAACCTAGGAGGAACCAGGCTATGTGGGGTGGCCAGTCCTCTTCTGGCTGTGCCGGGTGGAGATTATAACAGAACATGGCCAAGATGTTCAAATGTTCATAAATGACCAGCATGGTCGAATAATAATAAGGCAGAACAGTTGAAACTGGAGCAGCAGCACGGCCAGGTGGACTGGGGACAGCAAGGAGTCATCATGTCAGGTAGTCCTGGGGCATGGTCAGTTGAAACTGGAGCAGCAGCACGGCCAGGTGGACTGGGGACAGCAAGGAGTCATCATGTCAGGTAGTCCTGGGGCATGGTCCTAGGGCTCAGGTCCTCCGAGAGAGAAAGAAAGAGAGAAAGAGAGAATTAGAGAAAACACACTTAAATTCACACAGGACACCGAATAGGACAGGAGAAGTACTCCAGATATAACAAACTGACACTAGCCCCCTGACACATAAACTACTGTAGCAGAAATACTGGAGGCTGAGACAGGAGGGGTCAGGAGACACTGTGGCCCCATCTGAGGATCATCCTGGTGTGGAATATATATGGGTGACCTGCCTGGTGTGGGGTTATATGGGTGACCTGCCTGGTGTGGGGTTATATGGGTGACCTGCCTGGTGTGGAATATATATGGGTGACCTGCCTGGTGTGGAATATATATGGGTGACCTGCCTGGTGTGGGGTTATATGGGTGAACTGCCTGGTGTGGGGTTATATGGGTGACCTGCCTGGTGTGGGGTTATATGGGTGACCTGCCTGGTGTGGAATATATATGGGTGACCTGCCTGGTGTGGGGATATATGGGTGAACTGCCTGGTGTGGGGTTATATGGGTGACCTGCCTGGTGTGGGGTTATATGGGTGACCTGCCTGGTGTGGAATATATATGGGTGACCTGCCTGGTGTGGAATATACATGGGTGACCTGCCTGGTGTGGAATATATATGGGTGACCTGCCTGGTGTGGAATATATATGGGTGACCTGCCTGGTGTGGAATATATATGGGTGACCTGCCTGGTGTGGAATATATATGGGTGACCTGCCTGGTGTGGAATATATATGGGTGACCTGCCTGGTGTGGGGTTATATGGGTGACCTGCCAGGGGTTGGGTTATATGGGTGACCTGTCTGGTGTGGGGTTATATGGGTGCCAGAACATTACTCCTTCACAGGAGCGCCTGCTACTGTAAGTAACCTTGCTGAAAGATATGCACTGCAAGTTACTTTTACCGCCTTTATCTCTCTCTCTCTCTCTCTCTCTCTCTCTCTCTCTCTCTCTCTCTCTCTCTCTCTCTCTCTCTCTCTCTCTCTCTCTCTCTCTCTCCGGTCCTCCCTCCACCTCTCTCTAGCGTTCTCTCTATTGCACTAGCCCTCTATACCCCTATTTCTCTCTCTCTTCCTTCCTCCCTCCATTTCTCTCTCTCTCTCTCTCTCTCTCTCTCTCTCTCTCTCTCTCTCTCTCTCTCTCTCTCTCTCTCTCTCTCTCTCTCTCTCTCTCTCTCTCTCTCCGTGTCTTTTCCCTCCTTCCCCTCTCCTCGTCTTCTTGCTGCAATTGTGTGTGTGTGCCTAGAGAAGATTACAAAGAGTTGCTTTGTGAGGGGATGCAGCTGCTGAAATCTGACTAGATCCAGCTGAAGAGAGAAGGGAGCAGGTGGGTCAACAACACCACCCCTCCATTCACAGAATATCAGGCTGCAGATTAGCAATACACACACACACACACAGTGGCAAACACACAGTGACACACACACACACACACACACAGTGGCACACACACACACACAGTGGCACACACACACACACACACACACACACACACACACACACACACACACACACACACACACACACACACACACACACACACACACACACACACACACACACACACACACACACACACACACACACACACACACACACACACACACACAGGCATGTGCACATGTACAACTGTACACACACAGGCACACACTACCCTCCCACAAATAAACAACCAAACCCAACAGAGGCACAGTGCCCCAACACAGCAACCAGGACACGGTAGAGGAGCCCCAACACAGCAACCAGGACACGGTAGAGGAGCCCCAACACAGCTACCAGGACACGGTAGAGGAGCCCCAACACAGCTACCAGGACATGGTAGAGGAGCCCCAACACAGCTACCAGGACATGGTAGAGGAGCCCCAACACAGCAACCAGGACATGGTAGAGGAGCCCCAACACAGCAACCAGGACACGGTAGAGGAGCCCCAACACAGCAACCAGGACATGGTAGAGGAGCCCCAACACAGCTACCAGGACACGGTAGAGGAGCCCCAACACAGCAAGGACCAGGACACGCTACCAGGACACGGTAGAGGAGCCCCAACACAGCTACCAGGACACGGTAGAGGAGCCCCAACACAGCTACCAGGACACGGTAGAGGAGCCCCAACACAGCAACCAGGACACGGTAGAG
This sequence comes from Oncorhynchus gorbuscha, assembly GCF_021184085.1. Classification (NCBI taxonomy): domain Eukaryota; kingdom Metazoa; phylum Chordata; class Actinopteri; order Salmoniformes; family Salmonidae; genus Oncorhynchus; species Oncorhynchus gorbuscha. The sequence continues at coordinate 52,755 of NW_025747304.1, forward strand.
GAGCCCCAACACAGCTACCAGGACACGGTAGAGGAGCCCCAACACAGCAACCAGGACACGGTAGAGGAGCCCCAACACAGCTACCAGGACACGGTAGAGGAGCCCCAACACAGCTACCAGGACACGGTAGAGGAGCCCCAACACAGCAACCAGGACACAGTAGAGTAGCCCCAACACAGCAACCAGGACACGGTAGAGGAGCCCCAACACAGCTACCAGGACACGGTAGAGGAGCCCCAACACAGCAACCAGGACATGGTAGAGGAGCTCCAACACAGCTACCAGGACACGGTAGAGTAGCCCCAACACAGCAACCAGGACACGGTAGAGGAGCCCCAACACAGCTACCAGGACACGGTAGAGGAGCCCCAACACAGCTACCAGGACACGGTAGAGGAGCCCCAACACAGCTACCAGGACACGGTAGAGGAGCCCCAACACAGCTACCAGGACATGGTAGAGGAGCCCCAACACAGCAACCAGGACATGGTAGAGGAGCCCCAACACAGCAACCAGGACACGGTAGAGGAGCCCCAACACAGCTACCAGGACACGGTAGAGGAGCCCCAACACAGCTACCAGGACACGGTAGAGGAGCCCCAACACAGCTACCAGGACATGGTAGAGGAGCCCCAACACAGCTACCAGGACACGGTAGAGGAGCCCCAACACAGCTACCAGGACACGGTAGAGGAGCCCCAACACAGCTACCAGGACAGGTAGAGGACACGGTAGAGGAGCCCCAACACAGCTACCAGGACACGGTAGAGGAGCCCCAACACAGCAACCAGGACACGGTAGAGGAGCCCCAACACAGCAACCAGGACATGGTAGAGGAGCCCCAACACAGCTACCAGGACACGGTAGAGGAGCCCCAACACAGCTACCAGGACACGGTAGAGGAGCCCCAACACAGCAACCAGGACACGGTAGAGGAGCCCCAACACAGCAACCAGGACACGGTAGAGGAGCCCCAACACAGCAACCAGGACACGGTAGAGGAGCCCCAACACAGCTACCGGGACACGGTAGAGGAGCCCCAACACAGCTACCGGGACATGGTAGAAGAGCCCCAACACAGCTACCAGGACACAGTGAGGAGCCCCAACACAGCTACCAGGACACGGTAGAGGAGCCCCAACACAGCTACCAGGACACGGTAGAGGAGCCCCAACACAGCTACCAGGACACAGTAGAAGAGCCCCAACACAGCTACCAGGACACGGTAGAGGAGCCCCAACACAGCTACCAGGACACGGTAGAAGAGTCCCAACACAGCTACCAGGACATGGTAGAAGAGCCCCAACACAGCTACCAGGACATGGTAGAGGAGCCCCAACACAGCTACCAGGACACGGTAGAGGAGCCCCAACACAGCTACCAGGACAAGGTAGAAGAGCCCCAACACAGCTACCAGGACATGGTAGAGGAGCCCCAACACAGCTACCAGGAGATGGTAGAGGAGCCCCAACACAGCTACCAGGACAAGGTAGAAGAGCCCCAACACAGCTACCAGGACACGGTAGAGGAGCCCCAACACAGTTTGAGAATCTAACACAAATAAATATAAACACCACAGAAATACAACATAGTCCAATACACAAATAAAATACTACACACAAAGATCATTTTTACTGGAATCCCACCTCTCTGTTACAAGCACTTCAGTTAGGCAGTCAGATTCATTTCATGGGGATAGATGAACATTTGGAGAGCTGAAAGTGTTTTGAGGCAATCCCGACAGAGAGGAGGAAGACCCTGTCAGATCTGTGAAGTTGAGATGGGTTAACATGTTGAATTTTCGTGGTGTTTGTATTCATTAGGAAGTCACACACACACACGCACACACACACACACACACACACAAAACATCTGATTTGTGCATGGCAGCAGGGGCATTGGTAAGATGACCCTCATCCGGCTTTGTGATGGAAAAAAAGAGTGGGAAGGAGAGTGTGAGAGGAGAGGAATGAAAGGAAAAGAGTGGAAGAGAGGAAGTCGTGCAGGCAGGCCAGTGTGCTTGTTCTGGCAGCTCGCATATCAACCCATCTCCATGACTGTAATATGTCGCTGGGATGATGTGACATAACTTGCACGTCTACATATTCGCCACATGATTTTTACAGGCTCGTTTTAATTCAAACAGCCTGGAAGATAGAAAATGCCTTTAAATGTCTAAGTAGTGTTGAAGTTTATAGGGACATGGTTGCCACTTTCACAGTTGTTCCACTTTATAATATCACCATGCCATATAGTCACTATCCAACACCAGAACAGCTCCCGAGAAGTAGCTTTTTGATATGTGCATTCTTCATGGAAATAACAGAAAAATGTTTGATGAATATTCTTTTGACTTTGCATATGTTTTCTATAAAGCAGCTTTTTGATAATCACAAAATAAGTAAGCAAATTAGAGGCGAGGGAGTTGGGGGTATGGGGGAGAATGGGAGGGAGGGGCCAGTCTGTGGGAGTTTTCAATTATTTCTTACATTCAACAGAAATTGCTCTCTCTTTGGTATGCTCAGCATGTTCTCTATCCTAGTTTTGACTGACACTCGCACACATGCACACATACACACTCACACACACACACATACACACACTCTACTGGTGTGCCACAATTTTGCTCCAGCAGCTCCTGATGAGAACAGGGTCCTCTGTCATAGGCTCAGTCTACTCTTAGAATGGGTGGCTGCCGTGCCTTACCCAGCATGCTTCACACCAGGGCTGCTCCTTGAAAGAGGCCAGTGTCCCCTCAGACACTTAGTATTCCTACCCAGAGCCACAGACTGCATCCTTATCACCACTCATGGCCTTCCAGTTAAGTTCTATACCAAGTATTGTATCAGAGAGTTCTCTTGATGACATTTCTCCATGGCTACAATATAAGCTACTATGAAATGGTCAAAGTGAGTTACTATGAAATGGTCAAAGTGAGTTACTATGAAATGGTCAAAGTGAGTTACTATGAAATGGTCAAAGTGAGTTACTATGAAATGGTCAAAGTGAGTTACTATGAAATGGTCAAAGTGAGTTACTATGAAATGGTCAAAGTGAGTTACTATGAAATGGTCAAAGTGAGTTACTATGAAATGGTCAGCATGTTCTAAGTATTTTCAATTGGGTATTTCTAGCCATTTTTGATCATCAGTAAAGTTTTCTGGGCTAGTTATCCTTTGATATGGATTCTGGAATATCATCAGAATATTTCTGGAATAGCATCAGAATATTTCTGGAATATCATCAGAATATTTCTGGAATATCATCAGATTATTTCTGGAATAGCATCAGAATATTTCTGGAATATCATCAGAATATTTCTGGAATAGCATCAGAATATTTCTGGAATATCAACAGAATATTTCTGGAATATCAACATAATATTTCTGGAATATCATCAGATTATTTCTGGAATATCATCAGATTATTTCTGGAATAGCATCAGAATATTTCTGGAATATCAACAGAATATTTGGAATAGCATCAGAATATTTCTGGAATATCAACAGAATATTTCTGGAATATCATCAGAATATTTCTGGAATATCATCAGATTTTTTCTGGAATATCAACAGAATATTTCTGGAATATCAACAGAATATTTCTGGAATATCAACATAATATTTCTGGAATATCATCAGATTATTTCTGGAATATCATCAGATTATTTCTGGAATAGCATCAGAATATTTCTGGAATATCAACAGAATATTTCTGGAATAGCATCAGAATATTTCTGGAATACCATCAGAATATTTCTGGAATATCATCAGATTTTTTCTGGAATATCAACAGAATATTTCTGGAATATCAACAGAATATTTCTGGAATATCAACAGAATATTTCTGGAATATCAAATATTTCTGGAATACCATCAATATCAACAGAATATTTCTGGAATATCATCAGATTTTTTCTGGAATATCAACAGAATATTTCTGGAATATCAACAGAATATTTCTGGAATATCAACATAATATTTCTGGAATATCAACAGAATATTTCTGGAATATCAACAGAATATTTCTGGAATATTTATTTAACCTTTATTTAACTAGGCAAGTCAGTTAAGAACCAATTCTTATTTTCAATGACGACCTTGGAACAGTGGGTTAACTGCATGTTCAGTGTCAGAATGACAGATTTGTATCTTGTCAGCTCGGGGGTTTGAACTTGCAACATTCTGGTTACTAGTCCAACACTCTAACCACTAGGCTACCCTGCCGCCCCCAACAGAACTTTTCTGGAATATCGACAGAACATTTCTGGAACATCCTGATGCTGATTTCCATATGGTGATTTCCATATGAAAGGCTGTGTCACGGGGCCATAGCTGTGCAGGTGACTGACTGGTGACTGCTGGTTATCGGGACCATCTGATGGCATGAAGCCTTGCTGGTGCCGGTCACACAGCCTGTGGGTTTCTCTCAGGCTAAGAATGTTCCTCAAGCATCAGAGGAAAGGCTGTTGCTCCCACTACTCATGTGTCTATAAAGGTTATTCAAGCCTAATCAGCATGTGTCCCAAATGGCACTCTCTTTCCTATATAGTGCACTACTTTATCTGATATACAGTCAGAATGCTGGGTCATGTTAGGACTTGGGCCCTTTTCTGGGGGGGGGGGGTGTGGAGGATTCAATGAGAGTTCTTGTAATTCTAGTTTTGTCGTATTTGATCTTTGTGTGTGTGCCTGTGAGTGTGTTCCTGTGTGTGTGTGTGTGTGCCTGTGAGTGTGTGTGTGTGCCTGTGAGTGTGTGCCTGTGAGTGTGTACCTGTGAGTGTGTGTGTGCCTGTGAGTGTGTGTGTGCCTGTGTGTGTGTGTGCCTGTGAGTGTGTGTGTGCCTGTGAGTGTGTGTGTGTGTGCCTGTGAGTGTGTGTGTGTGTGTGTGTGTGTGTGTGTGTGTGTGTGTGTGTGTGTGTGTGTGTGTGTGTGTGTGTGTGTGTGTGTGTGTGTGTGTGTGTGTGTGTGTGTGTGTGTGTGTGTGTGTGTGTGTGTGTGTGTGTGTGTGTGTGTGTGTGTGTGTGTGTGTGCCTGTGAGTGTGTTCCTGTGAGTGTGTGTGTGCCTGTGAGTGTGTGTGTGCCTGTGAGTGTGTGTGTGCCTGTGAGTGTATGTGCCTGTGAGTGTGTGTGTGCATGCCAGTGTATCTGTGTGATATGGTGTTTATACGTGGGTTTGTGTGTATATTTAACGACAAAGGAGAAATGTGCCATTCTACTCTTCAGCCATCTGGATTTCAATCTCTCCACGTGCTTGTTAGTGTGGGAAGCCGAGGAGACTGGAGGACTTCATCAATTCACCAACTGTTTCAGTGTGTGTGTGTGTGTGTGTGTGTGTGTGTGTGTGTGTGTGTGTGTGTGTGTGTGTGTGTGTGTGTGTGTGTGTGTGTGTGTGTGTGTGTGTGTGTGTGTGTGTGTGTGTGTGTGTGTGTGTGTGTGTGTGTGGTCTGTAACTCTTTGATATCCCACATTATTTGGTAATCCCTCTCTCTAGTCTTCAATATGATTCAGTAGTATGAATTCCATGCATGTTGAAATATTTAGAGTCTATGCTGGACTTTCAAACGTAGCCGATCGGGATTAGAGATCTGTAGAAACTGTATGACTTCTATGCACAGGTTGACTGTTTGCTGTAAAGGATTATATAATATGAGTGGCCAGATACTGTACTTCACCCTTTCTCTTCTTCTGTATATATCATGCCATTTAGGGGGGAACTCAATTTTAGGAAGGTGTTCCTAATGTTTTGTACACTCAGTGTATATTTTTGCACTATGAGGTTGGAATAATACTGTGAATTTATCAAAATGATGATAATGCCCTTTTACTGTAAGAGCTGTTTGAAAAGACGACATCACCAGGCGATATAAGTTAATAGACCATTAACAAAGACAGTTTCAACCCTCTCTCCCAATAACAGCTCGTTTTCAGGTTATGTATCCCTCCCATTAGGCTCATCCAATTAGGCCCCTCACTCAGACCACTCCCATACAGTCCAAGAAAAATTATTGTTTGAAAAATTGCTCTTTGTTATGAAGCTATTTTTGTTCCTTATTTGACCATTTTTACTGAATATGATCACAGTAAGTTAATAAATTGTTACCCAGAAATGATTTGATTTTGAGACATAAAACAGCTGCATTGTACCTTTAAGCGTCCTTGAACCTTGGAGTCATGGTCCAGGAGTTGTTCATGACCTCATGAACTGGCAACTGAACCCCTATGTACTCCTGTGTGTCTCCTAACATCAACCACTGACTGTCTGTGTGTAGTTCCACCATATTTATAATCACACATCTGCTTCCCGGAACCAGAGCAGAGCGAAGCGTCGGAGAGTCTCTCCCAGTGGAGTGTGGGGCATGTGTGCTCACATATTAGGGCTCAGAGGAGACGGGGAGAGGTGGGGGGCTGGCCGGCGTGGTTTGTTTTCAAAGGCCAGCGCTGAGGATGTGTTGAGAGGTTGAGCAGTTGAGAGAGCTCTCTGCTCTGGTTTGGGTTTCGCCCGTTGGGTCACATCTGGGGGAGGGGGAGGAGAGGAGGAGGTGGAGGGATTTGTGTTTTCACAACAGAACCAACACGATGGCGTCCCTTTTCATGTGGGAGTGTGGGATAGTGTGTGTGGGATTGTGTGTGTGTGCACGTGTTTTACATCAACAGCACTAGCACCATCTACTTTGTATGTATGCGTCTTCATGACTGTGACCTGTTTACGTTTGCACAGAACAGCATCTAAGTGTTTCTCCTTCCTATGTGGATTCATGTTGGTGGATCTATATGCTTAGTGTGTATGTGCCACTTATCAAACATAAAATACCCTGTATTTCTAGAATCTAGAGCAAAAGGAAGTAGAGGCCCACTCCACGGTGAAATAACTGCCATGCCAGCTTAGCCCAGTTCATTTCCCTATTCTCTAGCGGTATACAACATCTGTAGTGATAAGGATCGCTCTAGCAACCCCACTTTGCATTGACAAATGTCCGGCCATGCTGTGAGATGAGCACAGGTGATCAGTCTCATTTGGTTATTCAAAGTTTATACACCCGCTCTCTCTTTTCTCAGCTGCTGACCGTGCAGCTAGCGTTCTCTAGCTAGATAGCAGTCACAGCAAACCAGGATGTTTTGAATGCAAAATAACATGCAAAAGGGAATATTTGCATATTGAGTCTCATTTCAGGTTCAAAACTCAGCAGTTAGTCATGGGCTGTGGATTCGATAATTAGGATACTTCGGGTTGTACTAAGGTAACTTAGCTTAATATCATAATAATATATTTAGCTTTGGCTATGTTTTAAATAACTGTATGAGGTACATGCTTGACTGAGTAAACCACTATGTTATGTTCTTCAGGTGTCAAGTTAATAGTAAACCTCCAGTACTAAATAGGGCTGTGACGGTCATGGCGTTTTGCCAGCTGGGTATTGTCATGCAAGTCTGCAGGTCTCACGGTAATTAATATAATAATAATAATAATATATGCCATTTAGCAGACGCTTTTATCCAAAGCAACTTACAGTCATGTGTGCATACATTCTACGTATGGGTGGTCCCGGGAATCGAACCCACTACCCTGGCGTTACAAGCGCCATGCTCTACCAACTGAGCTACAGAAGGACCTCCACACATACCATCCACATACAAGCCGCCGATACAGGCCATTGGAACATTTACTTTTAAAAAAGTGTAATAAATCAATTGAATATACACCATCACAATAACTCCATTATCGATTTTAGGCAGGTCTAAAGAAACATTCGTATGAATATGTATTTCAGAAGAACAAATTGTGAGTTGGCCTTTATGTTATCTAGCATGCCATATGGAAAGGGGGAGACCTAGTCAGTTGTACAACTGAATGCCTTCAACTGAAATGTGTCTTCTGCATTTAACCCAACCACTCTGAATCAGAAGGGCTGCCTTAATCGACATCCACGTCTTCGGCGCCCGGGGAACAGTGGGTTAACTGCCTTGCTCAGGGGCAGAACGACAGAGTTTGACCTTGCCAGCACGGGGATTCGATGCAGCAACCTGTGGGTTACTGGACCAACGCTCTAACCACTAGCCGGCTGTAGGCTTGTTCATTCAGCTGACAAGATATGTTCATAAGTCCCATATCATTCTTTTATATTATATGATTTTATAGTAAGAATAATATAATTACACTCAGCGCAAATGAAATCAAATGTTGTTGGTCACATACTCGTGTTTAGCAGATGTTATTGCCGGTGTGGCAAAATGCTTGCGTTTCTAGCTGCGACACTGCAGTAATATCTAACAAGTATTATCAACACAATTTCACAAAATATACCCAATTCACACAAATCTAAGTAAAGGAATGGAGTTAAGAAGATGTAAATATATGGCGGAGCGATGTCAGAAGGTTATAGACTAAGATACAGTAGAATAGTACTGAATAAAGTATATGCTGCACATATGAGATAAGTAATGCAAGATACATAAACATTATTAAAGACACTAGTGTTCCATTTATTTAAGTGGCCAGTGATTTCAAGTCTATGTATATAGGCAGCAGCCTACCTGAATAAAATAGGAAGGATATATTTCCCATTCCGGAGTGAGGGTGTGCATATGAAGTGACTATAGTACGTGTAAAAGTGATCATTTGAAACAGGTCCTATACGCTAGATTTAGAGTTATTTGGATGATACAAATGTTAGAATGCCTTAGAAACTGAGATATATATGGACTGCATGATGCAGCTACAAACTATTGATGAAAGTTGCAAAAACAAGCTTGCACTCTGTTCCTTTCCTCAGGCTGCACCAGCTGTTCTCTCATCAAGTGATCATTTTCTTCACCCATCAGGCTATTTCCAATTTAATCTTGTCTTTACTAATATGTAAAATGAGTTTCTATTTAGAATGACCCATTACTAAATGGGCAGGAACAGGGGCGAGACAAAAAGACATGCCATCTGTATGTACTCCAATAGCGAATGGAGGCCACTTTCCTGCTTGCACATC